>NC_057814.1:207696141-207926519 GCF_018294505.1 Triticum aestivum | reverse complement strand
CTCCCCCTCCCAGCGGTCCCCCTCCTCTAATCCCCTCCCGCCGCCGCCGGCGTAGGCCTCCGGGCCTGGCTCGCGTGATGCCGGTGGCGGCGGCCCCGTTCTTTTCCTCCCCGCGCGGCGCTGTGGCTCGGGCGATGGCGCCGGCGGCGGTGCACCCAGGCCGGCGTCGGATCCGGTGGCGGCTCGTCTTCGCAGGCGGCGCAGCTCCGGGTGGCGAGGTGGCGGTGGCGTGGCTGCTTGGCTGCGGGGCGGCGCGATGGCTGGCGGCAGAGCCCTTCCGGCCTAGATCTGGGCCCTTTTGGGCCCCATCTGGGTCTGGGTGGGCCTGGCGTGTGCTTTTCGGCGTCATCTCCGGCGGACGGAGGTGTGGCTTGGGCTGGGGGTGGCGGAGATGGTGGCGCGTGTACTGCAGCGCAGCGACGGGAGCTTCACGAGCCCGCTTCGGGCTCGGCCGGGCAGGGGTGCCTGGTTTGCTCCTGAGCTACGTCCGGTCGGTCACCGCCGAGGGTGGTGGAGGTTGTCCCCTCCCACGTGGCCGCTGACCCTGCTGCTCCTCGTTTCCGGTTGGTTCCTCTCGATCCTGCCGGTCTCGCTTCGCTTGTCACGGTGAGACGGCGTTGGTGACTGCGAGTCCGTGGTGGCGCATATTGGCAGACAGCAAGTATGGTGGAGCGCGATGGATTGTCTGGGGTCGTGGTGGGTTGGAGGTTGGGAGAAATCCTTGTCGGCTTGTTCGGCACCGACGCGGTGACGCCTGTGGGCGCCGCCGTGCCTTCCTGAAGGGCGTCGGATATCCCCCTTCCCTCCCACGGCCCTTCGCGTACCGGGGGAAACCCTAGGCCATGTCCGGTAGCAGCGTCGTTGTCGTCGCGTTCCTTCTTGAAGGTGTTGCTTGGCATGCGGCGTTTCGTGGTGCTAGGAGCGTGGTGGAATTCTCCGGCGGGCGCAGCGGTTGCGAGTCATCTTCGTTTTCGTTGATCCGCCGTTGTCGGCATTTTCTTCCTTTTGTATTTTCTCTTTCTTTTCTTTTGGGCGTGCCTGTGCTGCTTCCGCCCCAGCACCTATCGTTGGTTGTATCGATGTTGTTGCTTTGTAATACAAAGCGGGGGGAAACCCTTTTTCGGTATATCCCTTGCTTTTTCTGTGTCCATATGAATTCTAACTATGAATGCATTAAGGCTAAAATCAATGGGCATTATCAGCACACTGCTGCAGTCTTTTTACACATATCAGATATCAGAATAGGTTAGTTACTAACTGTTCTTCTATTTTGGCAGCTACACGATAAATCTCTGGCTAGTTTACACCTAGGAAGGATTGTGAAAGATATGCCTGATGATGTCATCTAACTTGAGGCACGTGGCCTCTTTCTGAAAATATATACATGTGGTCGTTTATTATTATTTATTAAATTTACTTCTGAATATAGTCGAAACCTTGTTCCATGCAAACTAAAAATAATTGTTGATTACTGAAACCTGTCTGTAAGCATATTTAAAAAGGACGTGACAATTTACTGAAGAACCAAGTAAGAAAAAAACAAGAGCTCTTTTATTTTTGATAGCAATTTTTACTGAGTCAGGAAGGGCACCAGCTTCATTAATTGAAACAAATAAAAGGGGTATCAATCAGGTTACCGAGGCAAACTCATAGATGACATGCATTCTTCCTCCATACTATATCGCCTACTGAAGTTGTCATCATCAGCATTGGCATTGTTCTGTTCCATTGGTGTATTGTTTTCCACAGTTTGCATCACTTCAAGTTTTGTCTCAACTTGCCTCATTGTAGGCCTATCTTCACCCTTTAAGCTTAAGCACATCAGTGCTACTGCTGCAACTTCTTTGGCTTCTTCAGACCCTTCCTCGATGACTTGCTGGTCTAGCATCTCGAAGAGTTTGTCTTGGTTTACTCTCAAGATGAATTCAGCAGTTAGACTGGCTCCTGGTGTTGACAGGTGGACACATGGCTTCTTCCTTGTTAATATCTCCACAAGCATGACACCAAAGCTATACACATCACTTTTCTCGGTGAGTCGCCGTGTGTGGTAATACTCAGGATCCAAATATCCAAAAGTTCCTTGAACGGCAGTTGTAACTCCAGTTTGGTCGATGGGGATGCCTCGAGAAGCTCCAAAATCTGATACTTTTGCTCTGAGGTGATCGTCAAGTAGTACATTGGCAGACTTGATATCTCTATGGACTATTGATACTGAAGCAGCTGAGTGCAGATAAGCAAGGCATCTTGAGGTTTCAAGGGCTATTCTTAGCCGATCTTTCGAGGGCACTGATAGTGGAGTGCTGACATGAAGATGATCAGAAAGAGTTCCATTTGAAATGAATTCGTAGACCAACAATGGAACTTATGTCTCAAGACAACATCCAAAAAGCTTCACTACATTCCTGTGGTTCACTTGAGAAAGGATGGCAACCTCATTGATGAAATCATCTGTTTCTCTCAGAATTACAACTTTTGACTTCTTGATGGCAACAACACGTTTGTCAGATAAAATCCCTTTGTAGACAGTGCCGTGGCCTCCACCTCCAAGTTTCCGAGCCTCGTCAAACTTATTTGTTGCCTTCTCAAGCTCTTCTAATTTGAACATCATCCTTTCAGCGATATGCTTGTCTACAAGCTGCTGTAGCAACAACCCTCTGTTCTTTTTGAAGAAAAAATCTCTTGACTTCCTTGCTTTCCAAACCATGAGCTTTTGTCTTACAATCAGAACGCTGAGGATAATTAGAAGAGTGCCCACACCACTGCCTATTCCTACCGCAGTGACAAATCCTGGAGAATTCATAATCAATCGGCTTGGGTCTAGATTTTGAGTAAATAAACAAATGTATAAACAGTCATGAATATTGACAATACAATAATATTCACTTATATTACGATGTTATCAAAGTATTTTGCAATCTTGCTGATTACCTGAATTTTTTGATTTGGCTGATTTGGTTGAAGAACATCCATTTTGTTTTCGGGGGTTACCAGTGGTGCCATGCGGACAGGTACAGGTATATGACCCTATCAGATTGATGCACTGGCCAAAGCAGGAGTACTCGCCTTGACTTGTACACTCGTCGATATCTGCAGTAGTAATGAAGCTAAGTAGTTTGTGGCTTTGTGCACTACTGAAGTAATGGTACTAATTATACAGGGAGTCTTTTTTTTTAGAAAAGGAGGATGACCCCCGGCCTCTGCATCTGGGCGATGCATACGGCCACTTTATTAATTATTCTCACAAGACCTTACAAAGTCATACAACAGTAAGACTAAAGCCGCCGTCTAAGCAAGAAACTGTCACTACACCTATCCAGTTGATGAAGGGGCGCAGATAGCCTGGGCCTAATACCAAACAGACATCGCAGCCAAGCCTAACATCTAAGACCTGAGACCCCAACCTAGCCACTTGCCGGGTCTGGGGCACACACTGGTCCGGCGTGCTCTCAGAGGCCGCCGCCGCCAACTGCCACCGCTCCATCTTCAGAACTGTACTGATGCATCAACCTTGCTCGGTCCAGCTATCGTCGACGCCACCACGGCGCCTAACGGCACCTCCTCCCTGCGCGCAAACAGCTGGACACGTCGCGGTCGCCACTGATACACCTCAGCGCCATGCTGCCACGTACCACCAGCCGACACAGCTTGAAGCCCTTGGAGGATCTGTCGTGCGTAGCACCTGCCGACCAGGCATGACCAAGCGTAGCACCTGTCGGTCAGGCATGACTTGACATCTCCACCGAAGCTCCGTGCAAGACGAAGCCGCTCCACCTCCTGCCTCTGACTTCCAGCGCTGCTCCACAAAACGACGCTCCCAAGAGAGAAACGACACCGCAGTGCCGCCATCGTCCGGTCTGGAACACCAGATCCTAGGGTTTCCCCCGGAGCAATACGAGTGGGTCGACGGTAGTCACATGACGATGCCTTCATCAAGGTAACGACGTGGAACGCCGCCATCGCCCGCCGTCGGCTCGGTTTTCACCGGCAACTACGTCTCCCCGACTCGCAGCTGGTGCCAGATGACGGATCCCGAGATCCGAACACCCAGCCTCAGGCCGACCACCTCTGACGGAAGAGATGACCACCACCGCCGGCTGCACCGGTCAGAACAGATCTGATCGGAGGTGCCGCCGACGAGACCACCAGGCCCTCCACGCCGCCGTCGCCGATCTGAAGGCAGCATGCACGCCACCGCAGCCAACGGCCGCCGCCGCCGCCCGAAGGGCCATCCGCAGCGCCCGCAGCCCTGGCCTCCGCCGCGCCAAGCCGTCGCCGTCCGAGGACGGGCCGGCCTCCCGCCGCCTGCCGCCATCCGCCGCGCCGCAGATCCCAGATCGGTCGCGCCACCACACGCCTTGGGGTCCGCCCCACCCCGGAGACGCGCGAGAGAGGAGATCCCCCGCCACCGCCGTCGGCCCCCGGGCTTAGCCCGGCGGCGTCTTCCGGCGGCGGCGGAGGGAGGGGAGGAGGGAGTTTGCGGCGGCGGCGGCTAGGTTTCTGGCTGCCTGAGTCGCCCTAGGGGGAGGCGACGCGGGCGTTACCTCAAATTATACAGGGAGTCTAGTAGCATACCTTGGCATCCGTGTTGCACGTAAGGGTTACCTTCGTAGCCATGCCAACACTGGCATGTGTAACCTCCTCTTGAGTCGTCAGGTTTATGGTACACAAGGCACTCACTGTTTTCACTGAGGCATCCAAAGTCACTTGAATTGCTGCTAGCCTCAGCACATGACAAGTTACTGAACACCCAACTGACAGCCGTTCTAACTGGTACTCCTGGTATGGAGTGTAGTACGCCTTTGGAGGCACCAAGGCTGGTGTCAGATGACACCGCCTTCTGCAGCACCATGGCATTCTTCTTCTTGCTCCACCATTTGCTCTCCACCAAAGCAAGACTTGAGTTGACCTGCAAGTTCTCTTTCTCCACGCTGTACTTGATGGAAAACATATTTGAGTCAGGTTGCACGTTCATTGCACTGCAACAACCAACACCAGCACATGTGCCATCAGTTGCTATCACAGGATGACCCGGCATGCATCCTGGGCGACAAGTGGTACCTGCAGGTTCTGTGCCGGGAGAATGCCATTGAAGAAACACAATGATTCCACACCCCATAACAACGATTTTATTCCTGTCTGCTAACACCCTATATAGGCTTTCATCGAGGGGGACTGACCAATTCATATGGATGTAACCGTCGGGCCACTCATCCCCCGCCAAGGTGAGGATCCCACTGTCAATGTACAGGGTGCTGTCTTGCACTGATATTTCAAGCACTTCGACGCCAGAACTGTTCATGAAGAGCTTTGGGGGATGATATGTCTCGTTGCAGGCAAGCTTGAAGCCCTCACGGTGGCACCCGGCACTGATACCAAATGGGTAAGGTATGCTTATGTTGCTGCATCTGCTGATGCAGTTGGGCGATGCGATGTTGGCTCAGACTAGCACTAACATGGTGGCCAAAAGCTGCAGAAGGTGCAGCAGGGCTGCTATACCTGCCACACTCATTTGTGTGATGTGGCTGTATGCAGCTCAGCCACACGGAAGTGCTAACTAGCCCTTTTTTGGTGTGTGTATAGCCATTGTAGTGTGAAACTGCAAGCTCTTCTCTGTGTTATGTGCCACTTATATGCAGAATAGACAGGGCTTATCATACGGCGGTAACAAATAAAAAGATCAATACCTGCTTACCTTTCTATTTCTTACTGACTGATTTAAGGATATCTTTCTTCATCAAGTTTACCTTCACAAGACATTTGGCACTTGCAGGATAGGTAAAAGCCTTATGTGTGGACACCCTGTGATAAGTGACCTTTACTTCTACATACATGAACAAGAATTGATGGAAACTTCAAATCTGCCAAGTGCCAAGTCTAATTGTCCAAATGCCTGGCAATGAGGAGTCCCTGTCGTCCTGCATTTTTCTATGTACAAGGAACTGCAAGCCTGTCAAGTCTGTTGTCCTAATGCCTGATAAATAAGGAGGCTCTATCATCTTCCATTTGTCTCTGCACAGAAAAAGCAACGACAATTATTGGAGTTATACATAGCTTATACGCATGGCTAGTTACTTGATGCCGACTTCATGAAGCAGTCAAGGAATCGCTAGAATTACTATAAGCCTCGGGCCGGCCGATGCCGTCTAGTTTTTAATATTTTGGTTGATGTAACCAGACTCCAAAGCTGACTGAGTATGCATTGAAACCACAATGGCATTCGACCTGCTTTACAAGTTGCAGTATAAATGAATAGTGTTAGGACTAGAGGGAAGTTGAGCTTCTTGTTTTTCTGCAATACTGCGACTAATGGCAGGTTTTATTGATACAGTTTTGAAATTGCTTGCAAAGACTAATGCCTCAAAATAAGATTAAAAGACTAATCCAAAAAGAGGAAGCATTTAATGGACTTGCGGAATGATCTCTTGGGCAGCAAGTTGCTTCGTAGTCTTTCCAGCAGGGGAAGACACTATCTGTGGCAAGTGACTTGTTAAACCATGGACAGTTGCATTTAAGGGCTTTCGACACTATAATTACTGTTTTTTGTCCGATGAGCACAATCAAAGAAGCTGGCCTGCCCCTGCGAAGGGTGATACTTTAAATAATGGAACCTAATGCATTGATAATTATGCTTATCAGAGAGAAGGAAATTCAAGATATATGCATGATGCTAGGTGGGATGAACAGAATGGTATTCCGGCACAAAATTCGCTCTCATGGCGTACCTCTTTAATATGCAATCTGAAGGCTTGTGTCCAAATTAGACGGCATGGAATATGTTGGTCTGACTTTCCAGGTGCTCTTGATAAAGTTTGCTTCGTTTGAAAGAATCCTTAACCGATCTGAAAGGTAAATCTATTAACTGATGTTTATTCTCATTTAGCAGATAACTAGCATGTCATGACCCATAAACTTTTTTTTTGAATTGTTCAGATATATCCAAGGCTTTCAGGATATTTTTTAAGCATGTCACCAGGAGGTACCTTTCCAGCTTTCCTTGTCAAACTCTTGCTAACTCTGTTTCGTTTATCTGTACAAGTTTTATATAGTAGTACTTGTAAAATAGTACAATAGAAAATAGCACTAGTCACACTCGGTTCTGATGGTGTATAATGGACTGGTTCTGCATTCTGATGTGGTCAAGCCATCAAGGTATGACCAAAATGCCTTTTCGTCCAAGCAAAAGTAACCAAATCACACATCTATACCATCGGGAACATCCCTTAGAGCAGTAATTGTATTCTCTAGAAAACTGCGAGCAATACTTATCTAGGTTTGTGTGAACAAGTCTCCTTGTAAAAAAATGTTTTTTCATGCCTGGGAGGTCAAGTAATCTGCAAATGTAGACTAGTTCTAGGCATGTGATGGAGTTCAGCATGTAAAAATACTAATGAATCTGTTGTCCTGGTCATCACTTTTCCAGTTCCCCACAAATGTTGTCCAGAACACATAAATTCTTGCTGAAGGGTAATTTTGATGAACAGCAGCAAATTCCTAGTTACCTTCTTCAATACATATACATTCAGAAACTCATGCTTCATTTGTGTGATTGACGAAATGAGAATGCTTTCTCTAGTTGGCGCTGTGGTGCTGCTGCTGCTCAGGGGCAGCATAACACTGGCGACAGCAGCAAGTTCCGTGAACATCGCTTTGCCCGGCTGCAAGAGCAAATGCGGCGATGTGGACATCCCGTACCCCTTCGGCACCACCCCCGGCTGCTACCAGCCGGGCTTCATGGTCACCTGCAATGAGACGCACCGTCCGCCAAAGCTGTTCCTGGACAACGGTGCCATTCCTGGTCCTGGCCCTGAGGTTGTGGAGGTATCCCTGGCGAACAGCACGGTGCGCGTCGGGAGCTGGGTTTCGCACTTCGTCGTGGGCAACACGAGCCACGTGCAGCTGGCCTTCAGCCGAGGCTCCCCCTTCGTGCTGTCGGCCAAGGCGAACAGCCTCGTCATCGTGGGGTGTGGCTTCCGTATCCTCCTGCACATCGTTGATGGGTGGACATATGGCTCCTGCGCGTCCTTCTGTCCGATCAATAACAGCACCGGCGAGCCGTTCTTGCCCGACGTCGTGTGCAACGGCATAGGCTGCTGCCAGCCGTCCATCCCGATTGGCCTTCGGTCCTGTCGTATCGAGCTCTCCTCGCTCGACGGTGCTGGCGGGTGCCCGATCGCCCCGTCCCCGTCCCCGGCTCCGGCGTTCAACGTGAGCGTGCACATGGTGGAGCAGGAGTGGTGGAGCGACGGGTCACACGTTTATGGTCTTCAGCAATACTTCATGGACCTCCTGTCTTACCCTGACATGAGCCCGTTCTTCGTTCCTGCCATTGCGGCCTGGGGGTTGGGCGAGTTATCCTGCGAAGAGGCCGCCCAGAGGCCAGATTTTGGGTGCCACAGCAAGAACAGTATGTGTCTCAACTCCACAAATGGCGCCGAAGGCTATGTCTGCCGGTGCAGTGACGGCTACCAGGGCAATCCTTACATGACAAATGGATGCCAAGGAGGGCGAGGTCGTCTAGCAGCTGGTAAGTCTCTAGACAGGGAATTGTGTAAGCATTAGTTCATCTATCTGCACCGGCACCTTTTTTACAGAATTAAACTAGGATATATAATTTCAAGCAGGCTTTTTTTACAGTGTTGTCTGTAAATTTCGGCAGGAATAATTTTCTCCATAGGAGTTGGCAGCGGCATAATTATTTTGCTTCTAGTTCTTGCTGTTGTCTTTGCTATAAAAAAGGTCAAGGATCAGAAAGCAAAGATGATGAAGGAATATTTCTTCAAGCAAAACCGTGGGTTATTGCTCCAGCAGTTAGTAGACACAGATATAGCTGAAAGGATGATTTTCAGCTTAGAAGAGCTTGAGACAGCAACAAATAAATTTGATGAAGCTCGCATTCTCGGTGGTGGAGGGCACGGCACGGTCTACAAAGGCATTTTATCAGATCAACACGTTGTTGCTATAAAGAAGTCCAAAACCGTAATCAAAAGAGAGATCGACGAGTTCATAAATGAAGTCGCCATCCTTTCTCAAATCAATCACAGGAATGTGGTAAAGCTGTTTGGTTGCTGTCTCGAGACAGAAGTTCCATTGCTAATCTACGAGTTCATTTCCAATGGTACCCTCTATGCCCATCTTCATACTGATGGTCCTCAATCACTATCATGGAAAGACAGATTACGAATTGCATATGAAGTTGCAAGTTCTTTGGCCTATCTTCACTCGGCTGCTTTGATATCAACAATCCACAGGGACGTCAAGACATCTAACATACTGCTAGATGATCGCTTGACGGCAAAAGTGTCAGACTTTGGCGCTTCTAGAGGTATTGCAATTGACCAATCAGGGGTAACAACTGCCATCCAAGGAACTTATGGATATCTGGATCCTGAGTACTACTACACAGGCCGACTGACGGAGAAGAGCGATGTTTACAGCTTCGGTGTCATGCTTGTGGAACTACTTACAAGAAAAAAACCAACCAGCTACGTGCCGTCAGAAGGCGTCAGTCTAGTAGCACACTTCATGTTGCTGTTGAACCAAGATAGACTGAGTGAAATACTAGATTCACAGGTTTCCCAGGAGGCTGGGGATGAAGCCAAGGAAGTAGCGGCAATCGCAGCAATGTGCTTGGGGATGAAGGGGGAAGACAGGCCGACCATGCGGTACGTGGAAACGAAACTCCAGGGGCTGCAGAGTTTGGAGAACACCGTGAAGGGCGACCCAGAAATGGAAGAAATTCCGGTTAAACTACGCCACAGAACATTTGAAAGAAGCAGAGACAATGCTGATAAGGAGGGTCACAGTAACAGCAGGCGATATAGCATGGAGGAGGCGATGTTGTTTTCAGCGAGCTTGCAGCGATGATCTTGAGGACATTCTTCATTGGATTATGTGGTCTCTCTGTGCGCTTCTGAAATTCATCATAAAGTTCTGCTGTGAGAGCTGTGGTAGTTCCGCTTTATGTAATTATCAAAATATCTCGAGTAACGGCGCAGGTATACGCTCCGGCACGTGTGTTTATATCTGGAAATACACTTGAACTTTATGTAGTTCTTACAGCTGAATTTACATTTGTATTTGTTGTGCAATTGATGCAATCGTATAACACATAGAGGTGTAGGACAGATGTACAGTTTGTTTTGCTTCCGCTCCGTGCGGTACTTCCGCTCTGGCGCCACCTCTGTAACGTGGTTTCATTGTGCTATGTGACCCGAAGCGGTAGTACAGCCACCTCTGTAACGTGGTTTCATTGTGCTATATGATCCGAAGCGGTAGACCTCTGTAACGTGGTTTCATTGTGCTATATGATCCGAAGCGGTAGTACCGCTGAAGGGTGGACGATAGTACCGCTCCGGCGGCACTATCGCAGCAGCACTGAACGTGCTCGCTAGCCATAGCTGGAACTGCCGCCTGAAGTGGTAGTATCGCTTCTAGGAGCGGCAGTACTGCTTTACTACGGGCCAAGGCATAACGGTTGGATTCGTCCCCACCTATAAAAGAGGGTCTTCTTAACGGTTGGATTCGTCTCCATCTATAAAAAAGGGTCTTCTTCTCCAATGGTTCTTATCTCTAGAGCTCGTGTTTTCCCTTCATTGTTGACCTTCTTTGAGCTTGCTATCTCTCAATCCCTCAAATGATTCTTGTTTCTTCTTGAGGAAAAGAGAAAGAGAGAAGATCTAGATCTATTCTTCCACCAGTCATTTTCTCCTTTAAGTGAGGGGAACCCTTTGGATCTAGATCTTGCAGTTCTTTTATGTTCTCTTCTTGTGTTCTTTCTCTTATTTTCCTCCATAGCATTAGTTGTGGTGGGATTTGGGAGAGAAGGACTTGGGCACTCCGTGTGCCCTTGCCATTGCATTTGGTTCATAGGTTTGAGTCCTCCACGATGATAAGTGGAAGTGAAGTTTGATTAGCCTATTGCTCTTGGATGCTTGGTACCATAGAGCTTGCTCCTCTTGGGTTCTTGGGCGCCCTAGACGGTTGGTTGTCGTGGAGCTCAATCATTGTGGTGTAAAGCTCCGGCAAACCGTCGGGGTCTCCAATTAAGTTATGGAGACTGCCCCGAGCAATTTGCACGGGTTCGGTGACCGCCCCCAAGGGTTGCCAATTGTACGAGTTCGGTGACCGCCCTCAAGGGTCCTTTAATGTAATCACGACATCTTGCATTGTACGAGGGCATGAGGAAATTACAGTGGCCCTAATGGCATTTTGGGGAGCATTGTGCCTCCACACCACTCCAAACGGAAATTAGCATCCACAAGGGTGTCAACTTCGGGATACATCGTCATCTCCGCGTGCCTTGGTTATTTCTTACCCGAGCCCTTACTTATGCACTTTACTTTGTGACAGCCATAGTGTTTTGTGTTATATATCTTGCTATCACTTAGTTGTTTATCTTGCTTAACATAAGTTGTTGGTGCACATAGATGAGCCTAGTCGATTTAGGTTTTGTGCTTGTCAAATTAAACGCTAGTTTTATTCCGCATTTATTCAAGCCTAAACCATAATTATTTTAAAGCACCTATTCAGCCCCCCCCCCTTCTAGGCGACATCCACGATCTTTCAGCCGTTACACGCCATCCAGAACAGACAGCGAAGAGATCCAGAGAAGAAGAACCGCTGGAGATTCTTCTGGTTTTGTTCATCCATCTTCATACTCATTTCATCTCATCATCATCATCATCATGATGGTACGAGGAATCCCAAGTTGTAAGATCAGGGTGTATAACTCTATTTATACTCATCGTCGATATGGTTTTTATGGATTTATTCTCTATGATGATTGGTTATTCTCTTTCGATGTGTGAGTAAGTCCTCCTAGGCGTGGGAGATGTAGGTGAATGGTAAGATTCATTTGTGCCTATCTTATATGTCGTCATTCGTGTTAGTAGTCTTGATTTGTTTAGTAAGTTGTTATACTGTGGTGAACGCTATGTGTGTTATCCAATTTAAGGGCCCAGACAATATGATCTAAAGACATACATAGGTAACACATATTGTTTAGGGAATCTGCGACCTCTGACATGACAGGTGGAGACATCTATGAGAACCGAAGACAATATGAAATAACGGTGATCCATCGAACTTAACGCATGGTTTCGATTTAAAACCTTAATTGTGGACACGGCCTTGTCGTGGCAACGTCGAAGCAGGACCACAGTGTGGAATATAATCCTGCGACAAGGAGTAACATAACCCTAGGGTGATCTGCCTACAGAACAAGCAAATCAAATAATAAACTCGTGATACAAGGTAACTAGGATTATCAATGAACTGGCGCACTTGAGATATACCATGATCCGAAGTTTCTCCGTGCCTAATCTCTCTACTGTGGGAAAACACTTTTGTTTGTAGTCTTTACTTTATGCTCTTTACTTCCAAGTCGTTATTCTCGCTGCAACCATCTCATCATATTCACTGCTTAGTTTATTTGCCTCTTGGAACACTAATAGCTTCTGCAGAATCACAAGCAGTTACTTCACATTAGAGTTGTGACCACTTGTGTCTGACAGAAACGTTGCACGTAAAACTCCGCTCTTCGTTGGGACGATAATTATTTGTGACACTTACACGAAGGTGCTACACTACTCTGTGTGTCGTGCAGATCATCACGACCCATCCAACTTAGTGACGAGCCAGATGTCCTCCGATGGCGGTGGACTGCTTTCGGTATCTACACTGCTAGATCTTGCTACCTTCCACTCTTTCACAGCTCGATCACGGACTCCCACTGGCAATTCACCTGAAAGATGTGGGCTCCTTTACGAATCAAGGTATTCACCTAGCTCGTGCTACAGAACCGTCGCTGGACGGCGGATTATCTTGCTCGATGTGGTCTTCCCCACGAGGAGCGGTGTGTGTGTGCTATGTGATCTGATTCTTGAGGACATGCAACACCTTCTCGTTGGTTGCCCCTTCTCCCGTCAGGTGCGGCATGAGGTGCTCTCATGGTGTTGATCCACGACCACTCTTCTGTGGAGTTCTATGACTAGTGGTCATCTACCCACTGGCATGCCCCCACCATGCACCGTTGAGAACTATCCTTCCTCATAATGCTCACGGCCTGGGCCATTTGGAGGCATCAGAAGTGATGCATCTTCGATGACCAACAACCATCAGTCTCTCGGCTCATCTACGAGATCAAGGATGAGGCGCGGTTATGGGCCAAAACCGGCACCACGTCAATGACTAACCTACTTCTCGAGATGTAGCCTTTTTTTGTTGCCAGGGCTGAGCAATCCCTTTTTCTTCTGCTCAGGTGATCTAACACATGACATGTCATGTACATGTTGCAAGATGCACCAACCCATGCAACTTTGTTCACTCTCCTTCTATTAATAAAAAAACATGCAAGCTATGCGTATTCGTGAAAAAAATGCAAACGACAGTGACACCTCTGGTGGCTACTCGAGAGGAGGACGCCGACAAGGCCAGGTCAGATCGGCAGCGGTGTTGGAAAACATAGCATACAATTTCAAAAAAATTCCTACGCTCACGCAAGATCTATCTACGAGATGCATAGCAACGAGAGGGGGAGAGTGTGTCCACGTACCCTCGTAGACCGAAAGCGAAAGCGTTTGACAACGCGGTTCATGTAGTCGAACTTCTTCTCGTTCCGACCGATCAAGCACCGAACGTACGACACCTCCGAGTTCTGCACACGTTCAGTTCGATGACGCCCCTCGAACTCTTGATCCAGCAAAGTGTCGAGGGAGAGTTCCGTCAGCACGACGGCGTGGTGACGATGATGGTGAAGTGATCCGCGCAGGGCTTCGCCTAAGCACTACGTGAATATGACCGGAGGCGTAAACTGTGGAGGGAGGCGCTGCACACGGCTAACAATGTTGGTGTGTGTTCTAGGCGCCCCCTCCCCATGTATATATAGGTGGGAGAGGGAAGGGGCAGCCTTGGGGCGCCCCAAGTAGGAGGAATCCTACTTGCGGGCCTCCTCCAATTCGGCCTCCCCCCTTTCCTTATCTTCGGAGGGGGTAAGGAAAGAGGGGAGAGGGGAAAGGAAGGGGGAATCCTATTCCCTCTATTTCCTTCCCTCCTCCCCTTTTCCTTTCTACACTTAGATCGGACCATATGGGTGCGCACCAGCCCACAAGGGGCTGGTCTGTCCCGCCCTAGGCCCAATAAGGCCCATATCTTTGCCGGGGGTGCCCAGAACCCCTTCCAGTGACCCGATACGTACCCGGTACCCTCGGAACACTTCCGGTGTTCGAATACTATCGTCCTATATATGAATCTTTACCTCTCGACCATTTCGAGACTCCTCGTCATGTCCGTGATCTCATCCGGGACTCCGAACAACATTCGGTCATCAAATCACATAACTCATATAATACAAAATCATCATCGAACGTTAAGCGTGCGGACCCTACGGGTTCGAGAACTATGTAGACATGACCAACACACCTCTCCGGTTAATAACCAACAACGGAACCTGGATGCTCATATTGGTTCCCACATATTCTACGAAAATCTTTATCGGTCATACCGTAATGACAACATATGTTATTCCCTTTGTCATCAGTATGTTACTTGCCCGAGATTCGATCGTCGGTATCTTCATACCTAGTTCAATCTCGTTACCGGCAAGTCTCTGTACTCATTCCGTAATGCATCATCCCGTAACTAACTCATTAGTCATATTGCTTGCAAGGCTTATCATGATGTGCATTACCGAGAGGGCCCGGAGATACCTCTCCGATACTCGGAGTGACAAATCCTAATCTCGACCTATGCCAACCCAACAAACACTTTTGGAGATACATGTAGAGCATCTTTATAATCACCCAGTAACGTTGTGACGTTTGATAGCACACAAGGTATTCCTCCGGTATCCGGGAGTTGCATAATCTCATAGTCAAAGGAATATGTATAAGTCATGAAGAAAGCAATAACAATAAAACTTAATGATCATTATGCTAAGCTAACGGATGGGTCTTGTCCATCACATCATTCTCCTAATGATGTGATCTCGTTCATCAAATGACAACACATGTCTATGGTTAGGAAACTTAATCATCTTTGATGAACGAGCTAGTCTAGTTGAGGCTTACTAGGGACACTGTGTTTTGTCTATGTATCCACACATGTATCAAGTTTCCGGTTAATACAATTCTAGCATGAATAATAAACATTTATCATGATATAAGGAAATATAAATAACAACTTTATTATTGCCTCTAGGGCATATTTCCTTCAGTCTTCCACTTGCACTAGAGTCAATAATCTAGTTCACATCGTCATGTGATTTAACACCAATAGTTCACATCTTTATGTGATTAGTGCACATTGCCATGTGACTAACACCCAAAGGGTTTACTAGAGTCAATAGTCTAGTTCACATCACTATGTGATCACTAATACGTGAAGGAAATATGCCCTAGAGGCAATAATAAAAGTTGTTATTTATATTTCCTTATATCATGATAAGTGTTTATTATTCATGCTAGAATTGTATTAACCGGAAACTTAGTACATGTGTGAATACATAGACAAACAGAGTGTCACTAGTATGCCTCTACTTGACTAGCTCGTTGAATCAAAGATGGTTAAGTTTCCTAGCCATAGACATGAGTTGTCACTTGATTAACGGGATCACATCATTAGAGAATGATGTGATTGACTTGACCCATTCTGTTAACTTAGCATTCGATCGTTTAGTATATTGCTATTGCTTTCTTCATGGCTTATACATGTTCCTATGACTATGAGATTATGCAACTCCCGAATACCGGAGGAACACTTTGTGTGCTACCAAACGTCACAACGTAACTGGGTGATTATAAAGGTGCTCTACAGGTGTCTCTGATGGTACTTGTTGAGTTGGCATAGATCGAGCTTAGGATTTGTCACTCCGATTGTCGGAGAGGTATCTCTGGGCCCTCTCGGTAATACAAATCACAATAAGCCTTGCAAGCAATGCAACTAATAAGTTAGTTGCGGGATGATGTATTACGGAACGAGTAAAGAGACTTGCCGGTAACGAGATTGAACTAGGTATTGAGATACCGACGATCGAATCTCGGGCAAGTAACATACCGATGACAAAGGGAACAACGTATGTTGTTATGCGGTTTGACCGATAAAGATCTTCGTAGAATATGTGGGAGCCAATATGAGCATCCAGGTTCCGCTATTGGTTATTGACCGGAGATGTGTCTCGGTCATGTCTACATAGTTCTCGAACCCGTAGGGTCCGCACGCTTAACGTTCGCTGACGATCGGTATTATGAGTTTATGTGTTTTGATGTACCAAAGGTAGTTCGGAGTCCCGGATGAGATCGGGGACATGACGAGGAGTCTCGAAATGGTCGAGACGTAAAGATCGATATATTGGATGACTATATTCGGACATCGGAAAGATTCCGAGTGATTCGGGTATTTTTCGGAGTACCGGGGGAGTTACGGGAATATGGGATTACATATGGGCCTTAGTGGGTTTTAGGGGAAAAAGAGGAGAAGCCACGAGGGCTGGCCGCACGCCCCTCATGGGCCTAGTCCGAATTGGACTAGGGGAGGGGCTGCGCCCCCTCTTTCCTTCTCCTCCCCCTCTCCTTCCTTTCCCCTCCTAGTAGGACTAGGAAAGGAGGAATCCTACTCCTACTAGGAGGAGGATTCCTCCTCCCCTTGGCGCGCCTAGAGAGGCCGGCAGGCCTCCCCTTGCTCCTTTATATACGGGGGCAGGGGGCACCCCAAGACGCACAAGTTGATTGTTCCAAGCCGTGTGCGGTGCCCCCCTCCACCATAATCCACCTCGGTCATATCGTAGCGGTGCTTAGGCAAAGCCCTGCGTCGGTAGCATCATCATCACCGTCATCACGCTGTCGTGCTGACGGAACTCTCCCTCGAAGTTCTGCTGGATCGGAGTTCGTGGGACGTCACCGAGCTGAACGTGTGCTAAACTCGGAGGTGCCGTGCGTTCGGTACTTGGATCGGTCGGATCGTGAAGACGTACGACTACATCAACCGCGTTCTCATAACGCTTCCGCTTACGGTCTACGAGGGTACGTGGATGACACTCTTCCCTATCGTTGCTATGCATCACCATGATTTTGCGTGTGCGTAGGAATTTTTTGAAATTACTACGTTCCCCAACAGTACGCGTCAGTGCTATACAAACGGGTTTAACCCCTTTCCGCGACGGCATTTGGAACCGTCGCCTAGTGAGTGATGGTGATATGGGGTCCTTCCCACACGACCCAGAAACCTTCGGGGATATGCCCTCCTGGCACACACGCTCGGCAAAATGAGGTCGTGTGCGACCGGCGAGCGCTAAAATTCGGAAATACGTATAGTAGAGCTAAAAAAATACAATTATACAGGCGAAATTGTTTCCGGTCGCAAGTACATCCCACACAGTTAGTCCTCGCTAAACGTTTCCATTCGTATGTACATCCCACACAGTCGCTCCATGGAAAACGTTTCCGTTCACAGGTACATCACACACAATTTTTCCCGTTAAATCATTTGTGATAGCGTTGCCATTGCACACGATATTAACAATTTTATCGTTTGCGTTATTGAATGCATCACACATGGTCTGTAGAAGAAACTGTGTGGCAAAGGCTGTCCATCACACACAGTTTTTATATGGTAAACGTTTGCACAAGGTGGCCTAACGCAAACAGTTTGTGGCACCCCAATCCGCATGGAGCAAGGGGCCTTCGCATGTCAGCCTAGGATAACGCATGACGCATGACAGGTCCATGATATAGCATTCCAGGTACAATAGTATTCATCAAATACATGTGTATGAGATTAAATCATTGGTGAATACAACTATCTGGCATAGCCCTATGGCTATTTAAATGGTAGCGGAAGTCTTGGTTTGGCAACATAACAACTCTGGCTGGGCTCCGCAACTCACAGGACTGGCATGATTACGGCCTAGCATGACGGAACAAACGAACAAGTTGGGCACGACCTACAAAACTGGGATGACACGCCAGGTCAGTACATTGAATGTACTTGCAAGACAACCAAATACATAGCAGCCAAACAAACAGATGACAGTGCAAGAACCAAGCGTATGCAACAACCTACCTCATAACCGAAACTAAGCAAGGCATGATATTGATTAGAATCATAAATCAAACCAAGCATGAACAACATCATGGCATCTACTAGCATGACAATAGCATGGCATATCAAACTTACTTTTAACATGGCAATGGCAAAACATAGCACAACATTTCAATCATAACATGACGTAATCTAAACATGGCATGACATCAGGAAACTATGCGGAAAATAAACTACCAATCATATCCAATGCAAACATAACATGTTAACCTTATGCAAACATCTTCTGTCCTACCATGGTTCTTTAAATGCAAATAACAACTTACTACTCATGCAATGCAACCATACTTACGCACTGAGTCCCTCGGACTCTCCTACCAACGGGTTACCTTGTAACCAAGCGATGATCCTTCACGAATCACAAACGGAATCGTACTTGGTTCAACCCTCACCGAGACCTCACCTCGTGATCATATCGACACACCCCGTGATTACTCACGACTATCTCATAGTCCAAGTCATCACATTTTTTTATTTCACATTATTCCTCAAATTAGTTATGTCAGGTTTATCCTCTATTTTTACCAAGACCTGATAGTGTGACCTATTACGAACTTGTGCCCATGACCGAGGACGCGGCTATCGATAGATTCAACACACACACTCTGCAGAGGTAGCACACTTTACCCACACCACAGAACCCATGGCCTCGCACTCCCATACGTGTGGACCAATGGCGTTCCGACAAAACCAATCTACCATCGACCAACACCCCCTTGGGGTTCAGTCCTGGGTGGCCCCGTGCCTACCAAAGACACCAACGACCACTATCGTGGCAAAACAAAAACGGTCCCAAATGGGGACAAAGCGCGCAAAACAACTCGGGCTCACAAGGTTCATGTCCACCTACCTGATCAGGGTAGCGCGTGCCCATAACCTTCCCTTGTTGGAGGCACCGGCGAGAGGCATGACAATAGACCCAGCTAGGACCTCCCATAAAGATAAATGTGGTTGCACCGGAGAAAGCTCTATTTGGTGGCACTATGACTCGATCCCATCGATGACGGAGGAGGTTTGTTATTAAGTCATATCATTAACTTCTCCATCATCCATCATCATGCGAGCATTTTAACATGAATGCAACAACTAACATGCAACATACAGATGCAGTAACAAAACATCAAGCTTTTCAAGTGAACAATGATAGCATGCGAAACATGGCAATACCAAGTACTCGTAATACCACTAGTGCAACAGAATCATCATAACATCGATACTACTAACATTAAACTAGATAGAGGCATGATATTATCAGTAACAACATCCAGCTAGCATGTCAATTTATTTCATGAAAACACAAGCATGCAAGGTAGATAACAAAAACATATAGCACGACTGAAATAACAGCAGACGGAACAGCCAAGAAACTACTGCAACTAAACACACACATGAGGTGCAAGCAAAGTCAACATGCAAGTTCGGGGCTCATGATAAGAGGTTGGCTTGCCTGGGGGTTGAGAAATACTCCGGGAAAAAGTGCGAACGATCGCGGAAAGATTTGCCAGAAACAGTTCTCTCTCGGAGGGGGCTGTCTACGTGCAAGGGCAAAGTGGTCATTTTCACTATGTGAAAACATTACGAAAATGATACCAATGGAAAGAGCTCGACGAACAGAGAACATGAGCATTGGAATCACCTCAATCGGAGTTACGAGCGCAAAGTTGTGGCCGTTCACTTTTTAGGTAGAAAAGTGGCTTAAACAGTGAACGTTCACAATTTAACCTTTTCGGCGGGCGGGGCTGAAAAACAGAAAGCGCCTTTCTGAGATACGCCTTCAGAGAAATGAAAACGTATTTTCACCTGGAGGAACAAAAGAATATGCTTTCTGACCTGGGAAACGTACTGACGGGGAAATACGTTTTTAGCGCGGGGAAACGGCTTCGCGACGGGGCGCCGCCACTTATCCACGCTGGCAGGACCGGGTCAACGCGGCAGCGGCGGGGCTGGGCGCCTGGGTCGCTGCCAGGTGGGGTTGGGGAAAAAGCGCGGGGCCCGCCAGGCCAGGTCAACTCCTCCTTCCTCCCGCTTGGGCACGCGCCTGGCCGAGGAAGGCGTCTGCCCCGACGACGATCGCCGGTGCGTCTGGCCACCGCTCGGGGCACGCGACCTACCCAGAAGATCAGGGCGGAGAGGCGCATCAGATGGGGGTGGTTGCTGCCGCCGACGAGCCCTGTAGCGGCTGCAGTTGAGCTCGCAACGAGGAGGGGATTCGGGCGGCGGTGGATATGGAGCTACGGTAGCGGAGGGGAGAGGCCGAGGCTACGGGGAGACTTGCTGGACTCTGGGGGTTGCAGTGGTGGTGAGGGAACGGAGAGAGGGGCACAGCAGCGCCGGGATCGAGCAGAGCCCGAGGCGACGGCCATGGCGGCGGTGTGGGTCGGGAAGAGGCTCGGGGAGAGGCTTGGGGAGGGGTTGAGGACTGCGAGGAAGATCGAGGGCGGCTTATATAGCCACGGGGAGAGCTCGAGAAGGAGAGGGGCGAGGTGGCACGCGCACGGCTACGTGTCGGCGCTATGGCGACGAGCACACGCGGCCAAGACTCACGGGAAGGGGCGGGAAGGCGACGAGGAGGATGCGGACGACGTGCAGGTGGTCACCGAGTCGAGCTGCGCTCGGAGACGAGAGGGAGAAGAGGATAGGAGCGAGGAAACGACGGTGCACACAGGCAGGAACTGTGCGGCGACGACGATGGCACGCTGAGGAAGAAAACGAAGGGGGAGAGGAGTCCAGCGAGAAGAAAACGTCGAGGCTGAGCTATGTGACACGCTTGGATAAGCCAGAACCGGCCGGAGCAGGGCTGCCGACGAGAACAGTGGCTTGACCACCGATTTGGCTGGCAATGCCTGTGGTCACCAAGGACAACACGCGCTCTGGCCATCTACTTCATGCCAAACCTTGTCAGCAGTGGAGTCCCTCCAAGGCTCATTAAAGAAGAGGTGATGGCATGGGCAGAAGTGTAGGGAGCAGAGGGAAACAAGCTCGACAAGTTTGCTGTTGCAAACTTGGCCGCATCTTGGTGATCAATACAGTGAGCTTAAGGACTAAACTTTATGTCTAGGAGGTTAAGGGTAGCAAGGACTACGGTCTTGGGAAGTTGGAGGTCATTTGGACAAGTATTTAGCACAGCTGCAGTGCAACTGCCAAATCTGGTCCAGAAACTAAATGAGGAAGGAGCACTCACTAGGAGTGATGGGTTGAGCTAAAACTTGGCAAAGTTTGATGATTTGATCATAGGTAGATGCTGCAAAAATATCATACCAAATGGACTTGCCAAAATGGTACTTTCTTCACAGCTATCATTTCTGCCCAAAAACTTGAGAAAAATCCTCAGGGCAAATGGCTAACTAAAATGAGCCAAAGTTTTGTGGAGATGGATCATATGGATGGGAGAAGGCCTTGGAATATTTTCAGCCATAATGGAGCAAGATAAAATATACTTGCTTCACAAACTGAAAATTTTGACAGAAACCAAGAATTGCTCCTGTGCTCACATAGTTCAATGAAATGAACTGAATTTAGGTGGAGAGTGATGATATGGCCATTAGAGACTGATGGAAAAGTTTCAGCTCATTTTGATCATCTATGAGGGTACTTCCTTCACAGACAAGCAATCTGAACAGAAACTTGAGAAAATTGCCAAGGAAGGTTGGATAGATGGATTGAGCTGATTTGTGGTATCCAGAGGTGATTTATCAATGTTAATCACCTTGCCAAATTGCAGCTCCATTGGATCAAGGATTAAAGCACTTCCTTTGCAAAAATTTCAAATAGGGCAGAAACTTGCATTGGATCATGTGCTCAAATTATGATCTTTGAAGCATGGGTTTGGATGGAAATGGTGAATATATAGCAAGTACAAGCTCCACAAATTATTTGGGAATTTTCCTTGCTATAAAATGGTAGCTCCTTTGGAAAATGACAGAAATGCAATATTGGCTTAAAATAGGAAAAGGCAATTTTCCTTATTTAATTATGGCCAATATTTTTGCCAGAGCTAAGATTAGGCACAAAGATCAATTCCACCAATTCTCATGAATTTAGGAGATGGCTAGATATGCCTTTGGATTTTATTCCTCAGAAAGACAAGAAAAGGAATAAATCATAATTCAAAAATATTGCATGGGGCTTGGCAATATTTTTGCATATCCAAGGATTAGGGGGATAGGAGGGTCTCTGGGAACAGATGGGGTGATCAACAGATCAAGGAAAATGATGACTCCTTTGTAATCACAAAGGCCACATTCAAATTCCAAAATTTTGGAATTAGGGTTTGAGAGGATTTGGGATGATGCAAATGAGGTCTTGCCCACTGACAAAGAGATGAGCAAGGTTTTGAAAGGTTGGAAATGGCAAGAATTCTCAGAGTCATCCAGCAAACTCAAGAGAAAGATTTTGAAAATGATTGCCGGGAAGGAATAACAGCACAAAAATTGGTAACCCAATTTTGGGGCTCTTACACAGTTTTCAAGATAAAGTCGTGTACGATTGTTCATTGATCCAACACGGTTTATTCCTAGAAATTGTATGCGTTGCCTAAGGTCATCGCCCATGGTATTTTTTCAATAACCGTTTGCAATAGCAAGACCCAATTAGCAGGCTAATTCGCCATTAGCAGGCTAATTGCCCTATAATTAGGCCGCGTTCGGTAGTCATCCGTGGAGCGGAGCATGCCGAGCGGGCTTTAAGCAACTCTGCAAATTATAGCTTTAATCAGCTGGATTGCCGCTCCGCTCCGGCGCGGAGTGGAGGGAATCCGAACGTGGCCTTAATAATCCATTTATTAATCTAATTGACATTCATATTAAGCACATAATATATTTCATTTCCATATTAAGGAAGCAGAATTTCATAATTGAAATACATCAGAGTACAACATGATATAGCTTCAGCACTCAGCTACCCCATTACACAACTGCACCAGCACCAAGTTTCACATGCAACATGTAGAACCTTTCGAAGTTAGCATCATAGACGGTATATAGACAGATGCATCTCATCTAGAAAACTGCTGAAGCGGAAGGCGAATATTGATCCTTTATTCATGTTGAAGGTCTTTTTGCAACTTTAGGCCAGTGCCTATGGATGATTGACCTTCCGTCCTTCGTCCTCTTCAGAACCACTTCTATATTGAACTGTGGGTGTTGTATGAAAACCTTCCTCGCCTCCTGACCATAGAGGTGGTTTGAGAGGTAATCATCAGTGAACTGCTTTGGAAAGGCCTGAAAACAAGGATGTGCATAAATATCTTCTCTATATTGGAAATGGGGCAAAGGAATAAAAAAGGCAAGGTATAATAGTTAGTACCATCTTGTAGTGAACTGATGTCTTCTTCATTGTGTAGACAAAGATCGTGTTGTTTTTTGTCACTAATTTCATTATCATAATAATCTTTCTGAGTTTCTTCACTTGATTGATATTCATGGACAACTCATTTCCCCATATGCAAAAAGGGTCGAACAGTGGGTCAAAACCTCTGACAGCAGGACCTACATGTGCGAGACCAAATTGTTAAAAACCTAAATATTAGAATGGTCCCTGCAATTGCACAATAATGTATTATTAGACAACGGACCATGCACGTGCAGTTAACTAAAGACCACAACAAATGAACCAAACGTTAGCTGAGCACCACATTGCACAATATAACATACTCCTAATAGAAGATCAGACAGTTAACCAAACCAAGCATGCTTAAGAACTTGGAAATATAGCAATTGTATTTGTTTCTCATGTATTTAGTACAGCCAAATTCGATTTATTTCTCACTTGGTATACAATAATAGAATGCAACCACAACAATTGAACATCGCATTGCATAATTGAACCATGCAGTTAAGTAAACACCACAAAAAATGAACCAAATGTTAACTGAGCACCACATTGCACAATATAACATACTCCTAATAGAAGATTGAATAGTTAACCAAACCAAACATGCTTAACAACTTAGAAATATAGCAATTGTATTTGTTTCTCATGTATTTAGTACAGCCAAATTCGATTTATTTCTCACATGGTATACAATAACAGAATGCAGCCACAATAATTGAACATCGCATTGTAGAATTGAACCAAACAATTAACTAAACACCACGACAAATGAACCAAACGTTAACTGAGCACCACATTGCACAATATAACATACTCCTAATAGAAGATCAGACAGTTAACCAAACCAAGCATGCTTAAGAACTTGGAAATATAGCAATTGTATTTGTTTCTCATGTATTTAGTACAGCCAAATTCGATTTATTTCTCACATGGTATACAATAACAGAATGCACCTACAACAATTGAACATCGCATTGCAGAACTGAACCAAACAGTTAACTAAACACCACAATAAATGAACCAAACATTAACTGAGCACCACATTGCACAATATAAGATACTCCTAATAGAAGATTGGACAGTTAACCAAACCAAGCATGCTTGACAACTTGGAAAATTGCACCCTGAATAATTGAACATCACATTTGGATAATTGAACCAAACAGTTAACTGAACACCACATTGCACGACATATAGAACATATACTCTAGAGAAGAAGATTGCATGGTAAAATTAGATAGCACAATTCACTAGAATTTGTTAAGGAAAGGCAGTAGCTAGCAAACTGAACATGGGTCCTTATAGTGAGCTAATAAGACAAGCTACTCCTCATTGTCGGAGATATCGATGACGATTGGCTCCTTGGACATGGAAGAGGGCGAGGCCTCCGCTTCGTGGGTGCCCTCGTCGTAGTGGTGAGTTGCCTGAGCCGCTCCGGGCACCAACCTGCTGGCTCTCGAGATGAGGTAAGCACGTGCACGCCGAGAAAACACGTCGTAGTCTTCATCGAAGGCACCAATGATGGCCTCGAGAAAACGCCATGAACTGTCGTTTAAAGCAGCCAACCGCGTCGCGTTGTCGGCGTGCGAGGCGTCGACGGTGGCCTCGACGGCGAGGTGCTCCTCCAAGATCTGGGGGTCGGCAGGAATGGCAGCAATCGCGACCTCGTCCGCGCGTGCAGCCGCGATTTGCTTCTCCGCTGCCAAATGCTCCTTGAGATCCTGGCTATACTGCATGAACCATGGCTTAGGCCGGCGCTTATTTGGTGGAGGGTTCGGTGATTTGGGTGGAAGGTGTCGCGCTCGCGCCGGCGGTCGGGGCATGTGGGATGTGGAAGGAGGAGGAGGATGGGGTCGGGTGTGGATTACCTGCCTGGATAGGCGAGGCCGAGCAGCGTGAAGGAGGGTCGCCAATGAGGAGGCGGCGCTGCAAGCAAGGAGTGAAGGTTTCAACTTGGAAAGGAAGGCGGAAACAGGGGAAATGTGGCTTTTGGTAAGGGGGAGGGGGCGGGGAGGTAGATATTTCCGTGGAAGCCAAAAATTTGGAATCGCTTCAGCGAAAAAACTGGCGCGCAAAGTGTCATCAGACACGGTCCCTTATTCAGAGCGGGCTGTGGACTGCATCCATCGCACCTTCTCGCGTAAGCCGTATGCGCACTATAATCCGATGGTGCTCCAAGATATTTTGTGCTGCATCTCACACGGTTGGTGATAATAAACTGTGTGGGATCTACTTGATTTTTCGTCTTTATTTGTATTACATAATGGGGTCACAGCGGCAATGGATGGTGTTTGAATTGCTAGACATTTTATCTGTAGTGAACATGCAACTATATGTGTGTCGTAAAAAAATTGGAATTATTCAGGGTTCGTTTGGAAATTTTATACGTTAAATTGGTTTTCTAGCCATTTCAGGTGCACAATTCAAAATTAAAGCACATGCACATGGTCCGGTGCACCAACATGGGTTGTAAAATCATATATGGGTCTATGGTTTTATGCTTATGTCCCATGCAAGAAATGGGGATGAATTTCGAATACCACGTCACCGTGGCTCTCTGGCAAATGTTGAGGTACTTGCTTTTGTAATTCTATAGTAAATCCAAAACCCGTCTGAAATTCATGAACCTTGACATGCTATCATGGAATGGCATCAGCATGCTGGGGTAAAACATATTGTACCATTTGGGGCAGGTTGTGGTATAAGCTTCTCACAAACCAGAGCTTCTCACAAGAAAGCCTCATGGTTCTGTTAGGGAAACGTGTCACCTTTGTGGACAAACCGATATTCGTCGCCTCTTCTTCATTTCAATTTTTTTCCTGCTGTCAACATAGAACAACAGGAGTGTCGTGTTAAATTTTGGATTTTTTTCGGGGATAGTTTGGACATTTTTATACGTTAATTGAGTTTTCTAGGCATTTATGTGCATAATTCAAAATTGAACTACATGCACGTGCTCCGTCCATAAAAACGGGTTGCAAAATCAAATGTTTTCCTTGGTTGCATGCTTAGGTCCCATGCAAGAAATGGGAATGAATGTCAAACACCCTGCCACGATCACTCGGCCGCCAACATTGAGATACCTGGTTTTTAAATTCTAGTAAATCCAAAGCTCGTCTGAAATTCATGAAACTTGGCATGCTATCATGGAGCGGCATCAACATGATGTGGTAATTTTTTTATCCCATTTGGGGCAGGTTTGGGGATATGCTTCTCACAAACTAGAGCTTCTCACAACAAGCCTGATGGTTTCGGTAGGGAACGTCCCACCTTTGGGGACGAAACAAAATCCGTTGCTTCTTATTGCTTTCAAAAAATTTCTTGTGTCAACATAGAACAACAAGAGTGTTGTGTCAATATTTGGGATTTTCCGGGGTTCGTTTGGACATTTTTATGCATTAATTGAGTCTTCAATGCATTTATGTGCATAATTCAAATTTGAACTACATGCACATGCTCTAATGCATATAAATTGGTTGAAAATTCAAATTTGTGCCCTTGGTTGCATTCTTAGGTCCCATGCAAGAGATGGGAATGAATGTCAAACACCCTGCCACGGTCAGTCGGCCGCAAACATTGAGATACCTGGTTTTTAAATTCTAGTAAATCCAAAGCTCGTCTGAATTTCATGAAACTTGGCATGCTATCATAGAGCAGCGTCAACATGCCGTGGTAATTTTTTGTCCCATTTGGGGCAGGTTTGGGGATATGCTTCTCACAAACCAGAGCTTCTCACAACAAGCCTGATGGTTTCGGTAGGGAACGTCCCACCTTTGGGGACGAAACGATATCCATTGCCTCTTATTGCTTTCAAAAATTTCTCGTGTCAACATAGAACAACAGGAGTGTTGTGTCAATTTTTGGGATTTTTCGGGGTTCGTTTGGACATTTTTATGCATTAATTGAGTTTTCAATGCATTTATGTGCATAATTCAAATTTGAACTACATGCACATGCTCTAATGCATATAAATTGGTTGAAAAATCAAATATGTGCCCTTGGTTGCATGCTTAGGTCCCATGCAAGAAATGGGAATGAATGTCAAACACCCTGCAATGGTCACTCGGCCGCAAACATTGAGATACCAGGTTTTTAAATTCTAGTAAATCCAAAGCTCGTCTGAAATTCATGAAACTTGGCATGCTAACATGGAGTGGCATCAACATGCCGTGGTAAATTTTTTGTCCCATTTGGGGCAGGTTTGGGGATATGCTTCTCACAAACCAGAGCTTCTCACAACAAGCCTGATGGTTTCGGTAGGGAACGTCCCACCTTTGGGGACGAAACGATATCCATTGCCTCTTATTGCTTTCAAAAAAATTCTCGTGTCAACATAGAACAACAGGAGTGTTGTGTCAATTTTTGGGATTTTTCGGCGTTCGTTTGGACATTTTTATGCATTAATTGAGTTTTCAATGCATTTATGTGCATAATTCAAATTTGAACTACATGCACATGCTCTAATGCATATAAATTGGTTGAAAAATCAAATCTGTGTCCTTGAGTGCATGCTTAGGTCCCATGCAAGAAATGGGAATGAATTTCAAACACCAGGGCACCGTTGATTGCCGGCAAAACGTTGAGATACTTTGGTTTTAAGTTCTAGTAAATCCAAAACTCATCTGAAATTCATGAAACTTGGCATGCTATCATGGAATGGCACCCGACATGCTGTGGTATTTTTTGTGTCCATTTTGAGAGAAGGCGCACTCGAATAACAGCCAACAAAGGCATTTTGAAAAAATAGCTGCCACTTTAATATCTCAAACGGTTGTATAATTCAAATCGTGTGCGTTCTATTAACCATTCACGTGACGCCACGTGTGTTTGTTTTAATGGCTATAGGAGGTGCCGTGCGGACAGCTGCTTGACCTTGACTGAATGGGATGCGTGCGAGCGGAGTCCGGTGCGCAGGCTGACCGAGAGGCGTGCAAGCTGTCCTCCAATGCACAGGCTCACCGGGAAGCGTGCGAGTTGTCCGCTGCGCAGGCTCACTGGGAAGCGAGCCCTTTGACTTCCATGGCCACCCGCCTTCCTCTCCATTAATGGTGCCCGAGCCGCTACTTAATACGGGCGGCCTTACTGTTCGCCTCCCATTCCCCTCCCCCCCCGTAGATCTCCACCAACGCCATGGCGCAGAATGATCATCTGCCACTAGTCTTCAAGTTTGGTGAAGTCGACTCCGAGCCGGAGGAGATAGAAAATAAGGAGGAATTGGGCCTCATGGATATGGCCCAGAACGAGCTGGCCGCGGCGGTTGCTGCCCCCGCTCCCGTCCCAGCTCCCATCCCCGCGCCCGCGCCAGCGACCATCCCCGTAGCATTGACAGGTTGGTCGCCGAGCACTATCGCAGAGCTGGAAGCCGCGGGCGTCAGCGAGGTCTCCGCGGACCCGCACGAGCTCGTGTACATGCCAGCGCCCGTGCCCGTGCCCGTGTGTGCCCCTCCACCCACCGTGGCGCCGGCCCCCGTGCGTTTGGCTGCCCCGCCGCGCCCGTGCCCCTGCCCGTACGCGCCCCTCCACCCACCGCGGTGCCGGTCCGCGTGCGTTTGGCCGCACCCGCCGCGCCCGTGCCCGTGCGCGCCCCCCCTCAGTGGCATGGGACGCTGCCGTCGACAGCTACCTCTCAGCGGCGCCAGTTGCCGTCCTCCCGCGCCCCGCCCGTCGATCGCGCGACGACATGATGTTTGATTTACAAGTGAAGAACATTTTGTGCTTCCTTGAAGACTTCAACAATGGTGTCCCGGAGGACGACAACGACGGCGCAACACGCCGCCTCCGCTGGAAATAGTTTTTTGGGGTTTAATACTGTATCTCAAATTCTCGATCATATGAATATAAATGCGCAGTGTGACTGAATGAAAGATATGGTTTGAACGAACTTGCGTTTTTCTCTCTTAATGTACAGACTTATCAAACGATTTCTTTTGAAAAAAACGTCAATGGTTTTTAAATATAAAACACTCATCGCAAACGTTTTAGTTAGAACACCCGTATGCAAACCGACAACTTCCCCAGGAAGCCAAGGGAAAATGTAACGAGCAGGATTTCTGCAACTCTTGATCGCAAACGTTTTAGATAGAACACCTGTATGCAAAGTGAGGGCTATGGTTTTCCCTCGCAGTGCAGGATTTGTGCATCCCTTCAACGCAAACGGTTGTTTTGGATGACTCGTGTGCAACCATGTAGAAACAACTGGGTCAGATTTGCATCTGTCATTTTGGGTATGTTGCCATTTGTCAAACTGGAAAGACTGACATTTGTTTATCTAGTAACATTGCCATTTGTCAACCTTGTAACGCTGTGATTTGTCAAAATATGCAGCTATAAATCACTAGCACTATCTAATTTTTGCAACTAAAATCACTAGCACTGTTCATATGGACACCACTAGCAGGTGTGAGTTGATGGACGCATATGTAAATGTACCATTGATTACATACAACAAGTCATCAACCCACAACGACAATGAGGATACATGTTGGATTATAGATCATTTCCAACAAAACATTCTAGTAAAGTAAAGTTTTTCTCACAGAACAAATAAAAAGCGATGAAATGGAGTTCAGCTCAACCACTCGTCGGCGTTGGAAACACTTGCTTTGAACCAGAAGTGATTCTCTGGGAAGGACCAGCTACTGTCAATCTCGAGACCAACGCAGGACTGATCATCCAGGGTGATGTGGCATATGTCAGGACCCATATTGTGATGGTAGGGAAGCATAGCAATGACCGAGGTATAGATACAGTTGCTTCTCATAAATGGTAGTAACGTTGTGTCAACAACAGCTGGATCGCCTTTCACCATCATTGGATAGTTTTGTCCAAGGAAGAGCGAGTTTCCTCCAAGACTTTCAATACTGAACCAGGGAGAAGGTGTTGGCGCTAGTACACTAGTATCCATCCCGAATACCCTGCAACGGATGTTGGAATAGGTCCGGAGAGTGCGACCATGCGAGACAACACCTGCATCCTTAGTAACATCAGCAGTGCCCTGTATACAGACAAGAAGAGGTGATCCATCGGAATAAGTTGCCAGGCGCCACTGAGTATATGGGTCCTGCTCGTCCTCATGCTCGTGATCATCAGCATCGTCATCTCCCCCTTGGTTATAAATATTTTCAAGTATAGGTGGTGGAATGTTCACAGGACCTTGGAAACACAAGAAGGTTAATTAGTAAAGGGAAACTACCTAACCCGCATGCATGTGGATGAAACAATTATAATTACGGTGGAAGACAAACGTACCGAAAGCATAAGGATTCCATGCAAAAACAGTGCCACGAGTGGTGGCAGCAAACACAAGACCCTCGTATTGAATTGCATCACAGTACTCATCCGTGTACAGAAATTGATTTTTGAGCAATATCCATCGATGCGTGGAAGTAAGGACGGCAACAAGCTTGTCGAAGATAGCAACAACTTCATAGTTCATGTAATCCCAAGAGCGGTAGGGAACTCAACAAATTGATATCTTCCGTAGACGACAGTCACCATGATCGTATTTGAACTCACGTAGAATACCGGTGTACTCAACTTCTGGGCAGTCTGGGATATTTGTAAGTGGAACCCAGTGACGAGTGTACACATTCACAAGTCCCCACTCGCAGTTGTACCCAATATAAACAAACCAATCTCCATTTGCGCCTGCCCAAGCCTTGCCCTCAAGTGATGGCATCTTAACATCACACGTATCAGTATCAAGCGGCATCAACTTGCACCAGGCAAGGCTTCCCTCGTCCGCGCGCCAGTCAGCAGGGTCACGGCGAAGAAGATAGGGGAGATCAAACCGCTCCTGGGTCGAGAATGGCCTTGAACGAACCTGCCATGCTAGCCGAGGTGATGATGTTGCACCGATCAATGAGTTCCTCCACCACGTCATCTTTTAGATTGGGGCAAGAATAACAGGGTCATTCCCGGCCTGTTCCCTCCATGGAGAAGATGATCGAACAATGGCAGAAGGAAGGGTGAAGGCAAATGGAGGGAGGAAGAGCGTGCGACAGCAATTCCAAATTGAGAAGGAAAGGCGAAGGGGCGGTGGACGGTTGCCACGGTACAAGAAGAGGCTAGTGGGGAGCGAACGGTTGCCACAGAGGTCACACACTGACGACAAGGCTGAGTGAACCGCATGCCGTATATTGCACACACCTTGATCTGGCTGACCGTTTCTTTTGTGTTGCCGAATCACAAACAGTTCATCCGAGTGAACCATATGTTGTACATCGCACACACCTTCATTTGGTTGCCCGCTTCTTTTGTGTTGCCTAATCACAAACAGTTCATCCGAGTGAATGATACGTCTCCAACGTATCTATAATTTATGAAGTATTCATGTTGTTTTATTATCATTCTTGGATGTTTTACAATCATTTTATAGAAACTTTATATCATTTTTTGGGACTAACCTATTGACCCAGTGCCCAGTGCCAGTTGCTGTTTTTGCTTGTTTTTTACATCGCAGGAAATCAATACCAAACAGAGTCCAATTGCATCGAAACTTCATGGAGATTTTTTATGGACCAGAAGACCAACAGTGGGCCAAAGAAGCACCTGGGGGTGCCCCGAGGGGGGGGGCACAACCCACAAGGGCGCGCCTCGGCCCCCAAGCACGCCCAGGTGGGTTGTGCCCACCTTGGTGTCCTCCCGCATCCCTTCCTTGCACTATAAATTCTCAAATATTCCGAAACCCTTCAGGGTTAACCTTGACCAGAAGTTCCGCCGCCGCAAGGCTCTATAGCCACCGAAAACCAATCTAGACCCGTTCTGGCACCTTGCCGAAGGGGGGAATCATCTCCGGTGGCCATCTTCATCATCCCGACGGCCACCATGATGAGGAGGGAGTAGTCCACCCTCGGGGCTGAGGGTTTGTACCAGTAGCTTTGTGTTTAATCTCTCTCTCTCTCTCATGATCTATATCATGGGCTTTGTTAACATAGATGGATCATATGATGTTTCTCCCCTCTATACTCTTGTTGTGATGAATTGAGTCTTTACCCTTTGAAGTTTTGTCTTGTCAGATTGAATATTCAGATATGAGAAAACATGATGTATGTCTTGCGGTATGAATACTTGAGGTGACAATGGGGTATCATATTTATTCACTAGATGTATGTTATGGCACTCAACTTGCGGATTCCCGAGGTGACGTTGGGGTAATCTATGCATAGGGGTTGATGCATGATTCTATTATCTGTTCTCCGATAGAAACTTTGGGGTCTCTTTGTAGTTCTTTGTGTGGATTGAGTATTATGAATATGAATTTGCTTTGGTGTTATTTTAGTATGGACTCTAGGATAGATCGAACGGAAAAAATAGCTTTGTGTTATTTTAGTACGAACTCTTGAATAGATCGAACGGAAAGAATAGCTTTGAGGTGGTTTCGTACCCTCCAAACAATTTATATCTTTTGTTCTCTGCTAATAGGAACTCGGGAGTGATTCTTTATTGCACTTTGAGGGATAATCATATGATCAAACTATGTTGGCATTGTTGAGAGACTGCACTAGTGAAAGTACGGACCCTAGGCCTTGTTTTCAAGCATTGCAATACCGTTTTTGTGCCCGTTTACTATTTGCTACCTTGATTTATTTATTTATTCAGATTATAAAAATATATTTCTACCATCAATATTACACTTTTATCACCATCTCTTCCCCAAACTAGTGCACCTATACGATTTGCCATTGTGTTGGGTGTGTTGGGGACACAAGAGATTTCTTGTATTTGGTTGCAGGGTCGTTTGAGAGAGACCATCTTCATCCTACACCTCTCACGGATTCATAAACCTTAGGTCATCCACTTGAGGGAAAATTGCTACTGTCCTACAAAACTCTGCGCTTGGAGGCCCAACACGTGTCTACAAGAATAAAGTTGCGTAGTAGACATCAAGCTCTTTTCTAGCGCCGTTGCCGGGGAGGTGAGTGCTTGAAGGTATATCTTTAGATCTTGAAGTTGAATATTTTACTTTCTTGTTTTATCACTAGTTTGGTTTATAAAAGAAAACTACAAAAAAATGGAATTGAGGTTGCATCATATTATTGATCATCTTTATAATATATTTCTTGAAAATGATGGATCGGAAAATTGTGCTCAGTTGTTAGAAGAAGAAGTCAATAAAATGTTTGGCACAAAATATTTGAATGATGAGCATTATTGCAATGTTACTAGTATAAATTCTTTTAATATCCAAAATGCTAATGATTATTGCACTAGTCATGAGAAAAATGTTTCTTATAATCATGTCAATTTTTGTGGAGTGAATTGGGAGTGCTTTTGCACACCAAAAAGGGATGATATATTTTGTAAGAAGCATAAATATTTGGAAACGAAAAAGTTGCAAGAGAGGCTAGATGATTGTGCTGAAAGATTTAATTTTTTTCGCCATCCTTGTGAACTTTGCAATGAACATGGTCATTTAAATCTCCAATGCAAATTCTTTCATGATCAAATAGTGTCCAAAAATTGTGATAACTTGATTACCCTAGAGCATCATAAAGAGCTTAGTCTTCTTTTGGGGTATGAAGAAATGAAACGTATAACTAAGGGTATTCCAAAATTTAATCTCGAGAGATTTCTTGATTTTGATCTAGTGGAAATTTATATGTTTTGTGCGGTAAATTGCATTGAGAATCCTTATATTGCCAACTATCTAAAGTCAAGGAAACAAATAGAATATGAAGAGAGTACTAATGAAAGGGAAAATATTTCCCAATACCCTCCTAGTGTTTATTATGATGAATGAGGTAACGAGGAGGAGCTTCCTACCCAACCAATCTCATCAATAAGAAGCTTGAAAAGATTAATTAAACCCACACATGATGTGGTGAATAAGAAGAAAAGAATAAAGAATAGAGGTAAAAATTTATCTCTCCCAAATAATGTTGCTCCCATTATTGTTGTGCCTCATGAAAATGAATCAAAAATAATTGTGGAAGATGATGCACTTGATGATGATTTTGTTATGACTATTGCTTGTTGTGATGATTATGATTGGGAAGATAATGATACTTCTTATAATCTTGGAAATCTTTTTGGCATCAACTTGGGAAATTATGATGATAGCAATTGTTATACCGTTGGTGCTATTCATACTATTAATGATGAGAGTGATTATGCTTATGATATGCCAAGCCACAAGCTTGGGGATGTTATCCTTGATGAGAATGACATGTTTGAGAATTTATTTGCTGCAATTAATGTTTTTCCCAAGCTTGGGGATGCTATGTTTAATGAAGATGGTCTTTTTAGTCCCCCTACTTTGAAGGATCAAACTTTCTATGATGGTTGCATGACTCCTATCTATGATGAGAACAAAGTTGCTACTTATGATGATTATTGTGATGATACTTATGTTATAACAGGTAGTGATAATTATTGTAATAATTTTGAAATCCTTTTACTGAACATTACTCTTTTAATGTGGGAACAATTTATAGTATTCGAGTTTCCTGTGATACTCCCACTATTATGAATGAGAATAAAATTGCTTATGTGGAGAGTAATAAATTTTCTATGCTTGTGGATCATGAAAAGAATGCTTTATGTAATGGTTATATTGATGAATCTATTCATGATGCTACTGAAAATTATAATGAGAGAGGAACTTATGACTCATGATGCTCTCTTTGTGTTTCAATTCTTATCTTTTATGCGAGCATCATTGAAATCATCATGCCTAGCTAAAAGGCATTAAAGAAAAGCGCTTGTTGGGAGACAACCCAACACTTTTACCTAGTGTTTTTGCACGTTCACATGATTATGCTACTGTATTGATCATGTTTTATTGCTTTTGTTTCAATAAAGTGCCAAGTAAAGCCTTTGGGATCATGTTGGGTGATAGTTGATTTGACCCTGCTGAAAAACACAAACTTTTGTGCTCACGAAAGTAAGTCTTATTTTTAACAGAAGAGCGATTTTGAGTTGATTCTTTTTGAAGAAGTTTAATATACAAATTTCTCACACGTTCCTAATTTTTTCATAATTTTTTGGGGTAGCAGAAGTATGGTAGTTATCCAGAATACTACAGACTGTTCCGTTTTTGACAGATTCTGTTTTCAATGCATAGTTTGCTTGTTTTCTAGTTTCTATGGCTTATATTGCTCAATATAAATTGTGGAAATGATGAGGTACAGTAGGCATTGTGTGAGAACAATTATGAATCTTGTCTTTGGCAGTACCAAAGTGGAATGGTTTGCTCTTTATCATACTAACATATCTCACGAAGTTCCGTTAAGTTTTGTGTGATTGAAGTTTTCAAGTTTTGGGTGAGATATCGATATGAGGAGAATAATGAGTGACAACACCCTAAGCTTGGGGATTCCCAAGGCACCCCAAGGTAATAATCAAGGAATATCCAAGCAATTAAGCTTGGGGATGCCCCGAAAGGCATCCCCTCTTTCTTCTCCAACATTATCGGTAACCTCACTTGGAGCTATGTTTTCATTCGTCACATGATATGTGTTTTGCTTGGAGCATCATTTTATTTTGTTAGGATTTGCTTTCTGTTATTTAGAATAATGTTTTTCATCATTTTATTTCAATAAAAGTCTACATGTTGCTGTTTGAAAACAGAAAGTTTACCGTTGTTGCAAAAATTCCCTAGAAAATTCAGAATGTGATAAAATGTTGAAATTTTTTGCATAATAAGATCTGATAAATTTTCTACAGTGTGGTAGAATTTCATAATTTTTGTAGCTAGGGAAGTATGATGAATCTTGCATTCTTTACAGACTGTACTGGTTTGGCAGATTGCTGTTATGTTTGCATTGTTTGCATATGTTTGCTTGTTTAATGATTCTATTTGAGGATAGGAGTATTAAATATGTAGAGGAATTTAGTATGCAATGTTGAATAATAATTTTAGTGATTTGGTACAGTAGAGAATGATAAAGCTTTTGCATTGGTTTATACTAACTTATCTCACGAGTTATTTTTGAGTTTTGTGTGGATGAAGCTTTTGAGATTTAGGAAAACCGTGATATGAGAAGAATTAAGGAGACACAAAAGCTCAAGCTTGGGGATGCCCAAGGCACCCCAGGATAATATTCAAGAAGTCTCAAGCATCTAAGCTTGGGGATGCCCCGGTAGGCATCCCACCTTTTTCCTTTAACAATTATCGGTTGAGCCTAAGTTTTTGCTTGTTCACATGATGTGTGCTATCCTTGGAATATCATTTTATTTTGTTTTGCTTGCTGTTTTAATAAAGTACTTAGATCTGAATGTTTTTAAATAAAATAGAGCCCTCAAATAGTTGCCAGGGAGGCTAAGTAAGCGGCATTCACATCCCGTCAACGAAGCCCTTTTCTATGTCATTTACTCTTGTGCTTCACTTATATCCTATGAGTAAATTGTTGAATAAATTGAATGTCATGAAGTTGAAATCATATCATGCCTAGTGGTAGCTTCACATTGGGTTTAGAAAGTGAAATCTTTTGAGGATTGACAATCACAATTTTGGTCATACAAGCAATTCACGAATAATTAGTATAAGGAAGAGAACTTTCACATGCAAATACACTATCCTGGAAATCTTTTGTGATTGTGAGCCCCCATCAAAATATTATATGCCAAAATTGTTGACGTTGGACAAGGAAGACAACGTAATGATTTATGTTTGTCCATATTCACATAGAAGTTATATTATCATAGATCCTTCAATATGTGGTGCTTGCCCCCCATCTTTGCTAGTCAAAAATTCTGCACCAAGTAGAGATACTACTTGTGCATCCAAAAACCCTTAAACCCAAATCTTATTTTCAAGAGTCCACCATACCTAGCTAAGGATTGAGCAAGATCCTTCAAGTAAGTTGTCATTGGTGCAATAAGGCAAAAAAAATTCTTCTAAAAGTGATAGATCATTTAGTGTAAGAGAAAATTGAGCGTTATACGAACTTGTGATGTCAAAGCAATAAAAGTGACGGACTGCATAATAAAGGTTGCTATCATAAGGGGCAATATAACGTGACGTTCTCTTGCACTAAAGGGTTGAGCATACAAACAATAAGCGCATGGCAACCCCTGCTTCCCTCTGCGAAGGGCCTATCTTTTACTTTTCAGTATTTACTTTTATGCAAAGAGTCAAAGTTTTTCTCTCTATTCCTTTTTATTTTTATCTTTTGGCAAGCATCATGTGGTGAGGAAAGATCTAGGCACATATGTCCAGTTGAATATGGGTAGCATGAGTTATTATTGTTGACATCACTCTTGAGGTGAATACGTTGGGAGGCAAAACAATAAGCCCCTATCTTTCTATATGTCCGGCTGAAACGTTTTGCTCATGTGTATGCGGTGAGTGTTAGCAATCATAGAAGACTATATGATGGTTGAGTTTGTGGAGCTCTTACTTTAACTCTGTTGAATAATTTGAATTGCAATTGCTTGGTGACTAAGAACATAGGTTGTTGAGTTTCAAGAGAGTTCATTGTTTGAACCTTAACATGTGAATTGGTTGCTACTATAACATGAGAAGTTTTATAAGAAAGAATTGTTGTTATGATGCTAGGAAAAGTGATTGAAATTGTCATTGGTCAAACTTGTGCACTTTGCTAACATTCACACTTCATAAATTATTTCTTTTATCATTTACCTAGTCGAGGACGAGTAGGAATTAAGCTTGGCGATGTTGATACGTCTCCAACGTATCTATAATTTATGAAGTATTCATGCTGTTTTATTACCATTCTTGGATGTTTTACAATCATTTTATAGCAACTTTATATCGTTTTTTGGGACTAACCTATTGACCCAGTGCCCAGTGCCAGTTGCTGTTTTTGCTTGTTTTTTACATCGCAGGAAATCAATACCAAACGGAGTCCAAATGCAACGAAACTTCACGGAGATTTTTTATGGACTAGAAGACCAATAGTGGGCCAAAGAAGCACCTGGGGGGTGCCCCGAGGGGGGCACAACCCACCAGGGCGCGCCTGGGCCCCCAGGCGCGCCCAGGTGGGTTGTGCCCATCTCGGTGGCCTCCCGCACCCCTTCTTTGCACTATAAATTCCCAAATATTCCGAAACCCTTCGGGGTTAACCTAGATCAGAAGTTCCGCCGCCGCAAGGCTCTGTAGCCACCGAAAACCAATCTAGACCCGTTCCGGCACCCTGCCGAAGGGGGGAATCATCTCCGGTGGCCATCTTCATCATCCCGACGGCCACCATGATGAGGAGGGAGTAGTCCACCCTCGGGGCTGAGGGTTTGTACCAGTAGCTTTGTGTTTAATCTCTCTCTCTCTCTCATGATCTATATCATGGGCTTTGTTAACATAGATGGATCATATGATGTTTCTCCCCTCTATACTCTTGTTGTGATGAATTGAGTCTTTACCCTTTGAAGTTTTGTCTTGTCAGATTGAATATTCAGATATGAGAAAACATGATGTATGTCTTGCGGTATGAATACTTGAGGTGACAATGGGGTATCATATTTATTCACTAGATGTATGTTATGGCACTCAACTTGCGGATTCCCGAGGTGACGTTGGGGTAATCTATGCATAGGGGTTGATGCACGTTATTATTATCTGTTCTCCGATAGAAACTTTGGGGTCTCTTTTTAGTTCTTTGTGTGGATTGAGTATTATGAATATGAATTCGCTTTGGTGTTATTTTAGTACGAACTCTAGGATAGATCGAACAGAAAAAATAGCTTTGTGTTATTTTAGTACGGACTCTTTAATAGATTGAATGGAAATAATAGCTTTGAGGTGGTTTCGTACCCTCCAAACAATTTATATCTTTTGTTCTCCGCTAATAGGAACTCGGGAGTGATTCTTTATTGCACTTTGAGGGATAATCATATGATCCAACTATGTTAGCATTGTTGAGGATTGCACTAGTGAAAGTACGGACCCTAGGCCTTGTTTTAAAGCATTGCAATACCGTTTTTGTGCCCGTTTACTATCTGCTACCTTGCTGTTTTTTATTTATTCAGATTATAAAAATATATTTCTACCATCAATATTACACTTCTATCACCATTTCTTTGCCAAACTAGTGCACCTATACGATTTGCCATTGTATTGGGTGTGTTGGGGACACAAGACATTTCTTGTATTTTGTTGCAGGTCGTTTGAGAGAGACCATCTTCATCCTACACCTCTCACGGATTGATAAACCTTAGGTCATCCACTTGAGGGAATATTGCTACTGTCCTACAAAACTCTGCGCTTGGAGGCCCAACACGTGTCTACAAGAATACAGTTGCGTAGTAGACATCAGTGAACCGTATGCTGTATATCGCACACACCTTCATCTGGCTGCCCGTTTCTTTTGTTCCACCTCATCGCAAACAGTTAATTGAACTGAACTGTATGCCTTGCATCGCACACGCAACTAAAATCCGAACCGTGTTAGATGCATCCACTACTGCAGGATGCTGCTAACGCGACACTACGATTAGAGACCCTTCGACGAAACTGTGTGCGATGCAACAATCGCAAACGTGGTGTAAAATAACCGTCAAAAAAGGTGCAAAACATTTGCGATGGAGGAGCTATCAAACACGGTTGAGATTTTAGTTGCGTGTGCGATCCAGGGCATACGGTTCAGTCCAATGAACTGTTTGCGATTAGGCGGAACAAAAGAAACGGGCAGCCTGATGAAGGCGTGTGCGATATAGAGCATACAGTTCACTCGGATGAACTGTTTGTGATTAGGCAACACAAAAGAAACGGTCGGCCAGATCAAGGTGTGTGTGATTGAGGGCATACGCTTCAGAAGGATTAACTGTTTGTGATTAGGCAACAGAACAGAAACAGGTTAGCCAGATCAAAGTGTCTGCGATTGATGGCATACACTTCACATGGATGAACTGTTTACGATTAGCCACAACAAACTGAAACAGTTAGATAGATTAATGTGTGTGCGCTAGACGAGCACACACATTCTAATTAAAAGAAGCGTGCGCGATGGTAATAACGAGCGTGCACGGTTGTTGGAACAAGACGTGTGCTGACATTGCCTATTGCGTTGCACCCTATGGTGCAAACGCCACGTACGCGGCCGAGAAGGCGTACGTGCCCACGTTACGCCTTCCGGGAATAGTGCTGCACTTATAACCGTCAGTAAATTTTGAGCATGTGTCCCGTCACAATTTTTTTTAGAAGAACAGGGAGGCTGCATCCCGTCACATTCCAAATTGCAAACCTGTTCACACTGATCAAAACCTAAACGGTTTCCCACTTAGGAGCGCATTACTACTCGGTTATAAATACTACTACTCCAAGATGACTGCACATTCCTCCTCAACTCCTCATCCACAAAAACAAACAAGTCATTCATCATCATTCCCTTGGGTCTGCCATGGCCAGCGTGAGTTCTGGGTCGAGAGATTGCCACCAGGGAGAGGCGAGCCTGGAAGTGGAAGCACGAGAGATGTCCCACCTCGCCGCGAAAGCAGCCAACATGTCCCGCCGCGCGGCCGTAGCAGCAGAGAGGTCCTGCCGGGCCGCCGAAGGAGCACGGAGGTCCCGCCGCACCGTCGATGCAGCAGACTGGCCCGGCCGCGCCGCGGAAGCAGAAGAGATGTCCCACCACGCCGCGGAAGCAGAAGAGATGTCCTCCCGCGCCGCGGCGGCCTGGGAAAATGTCTCGCGGGCAGGCGAGGACTCTTACAGGCGCATGCGTGCCCTCGTCCTTAGGCAGATGGATCAGATCTCCAGGTGGGCGAGGTTGCATGATGACCTGAAAGCCTCATTTGAATAGTTTACCAACGTCATCAGGCAACTAAATGAGAGCAATACGAAACTCTGGGCCGAGCACGACCTGCTGAGGGCAAAGATCACCGCAAGTGCGGAGCAGCAGGAACAAACCACTGCCTTGTTGAAGAGGATCAGCGTCATCATCGAGAAACTTATGGACGAGAATGCCATGCTGCACATCGAGCGCAGAAGGCTGGTGGAGGAATCCGTGGATGCTCTCAAGCAGCATCTTGAGGACAAGAAAGAGCTCATCGTCGCTCGCCGCGGAGACTAGTTCCCACGGCCTGCAGCAACGCATCAAGAAAGTAGATATCAGCAAGCCAGATTGTTGTCTTCCTTCTTCTTTTGCCCTTGTGTATTTCGGGCGTTGCCGCATGTGGCTTTTTTTAATTATGTTCCTAAATATGTAAGACAATTATTATCCACTGTCATCGTCCTTATATTCATCATGCTTGCTATAAGTCGCAATCGATGCTATATAGGTCCGTCGGATCTTACATCAAGATCCGTGCAAAACTTTCTTTTCAGATTTTCATTTTTCTCTCTTAAATCTCAGTCCAGTGAGACATATAGCCACGCCATAGAACAGGTGCTCGGGCGCCATTAATGGAGACGTTGGGAGGGAGGTGCGTGGCGGGTAGCGGTCAAAGGGCTCTCCTCCCGATGAGCACACGCAGGGGTTTGATCGCACGCCTCCCGTACTCAAATAGCTACCCCGCACGGCACCTCCTAGCCAATAAAAAAAGGGGACGCGTGGCAGCACGTAATTGGTAAGTAGAACGCCCACGGTTTCAATAATACTTGTGTTTCTGATTTGTAAGGTGCCAACACTTGTTTCAAAATGACTTTGTTGATTGTTAATGTGTGCACCTTCGCAAATTGGACAGAAAAATTACCACATCATGTTGGTGCCATGTCATGACACCATGCCAAGTTTCATGATTTTCAGGCGTGTTTTGGATTTACAGGAATTTAAAAACCAAGTTTCTCAATCTTTCCGGCCGAGCCACGACGCCCAGATGTTTGAATTTCAATCCCATCTCTTGCATAAGACCTAGAAATTCTCCCAAGGACACACATGAGATTTTTCAAACAACTTTGGTGCACTGGAACCTGTGCTTGTAGCTCAAATTTGAATTATGCACATTAACTGTGTAGAAACTCAATTAATGTATAAAAAGGCCAAACGAACCCGGAATAATTCCAAAATTTAGCACGATACTTCTATTTGGTCTAATCTGCCTGTGTAAAAAAATTAAGGCGGGAGAAAGCAGTGTACGTATGTCGTTTCGCACATGGAGGTGACACGTTCCCTCTCGGAACCACGGGCCTTCTTGAGGGAAGCTCCGGTTTGCAAGCAGCTTACACCAAAGCTTGTCCCAATTCGGCCAAAAAAATTACCGCAACATGTTGGTGCCATGTCATGACACCATGCCAAGTTTCATGGTTTCAGGCGTGTTTTGAATTTACAGAATTAAAAAACCAAGTTTCTCAATCTTTTCGGCCGAGCCACGACTCCCAGATGTTTGAATTTCACTCCCGTCTCTTGCATGGGACCTAGAAATTCACCCAAGGACACACATGTGATTTTTCAAACAACTTTGGTGCACTGGAGCCTGTGCTTGTAGTTCAAATTTGAATTATGCACATTAAATGCCCAGAAACTCAATTAATGTATAAAAAAGGCCAAACGAACCTGAAATAATTCCAAAATTTAGCACGATACTTCTATTTGGTCTAATCTGCCTGTGTAAAAAAATTAAGGCTGGAGAAGGCAGTGTACGTATGTCGTTTCGCACACGGAGGTGACACGTTCCTTCTCGGAACCATGAGCCTTCTTGAGGGAAGCTCTGCTTTGCAAGAATCTTACACCAAAGCTTGTCCCAATTCGGCCAAAAAAATTACCACAACATGTTGGTGCCATGTCATGACACCATGCCAAGTTTCATGATTTTCAGGCGTGTTTTGGATTTACAGGAATTAAGAAACCAAGTTTCTCAATCTTTCCGGTCGAGCCACGACGCCCAGATGTTTGAATTTCATTCTCATTTCTTGCATGGGACCTATAAATTCACCCAAGGACACACATGTGATTTTGCAACCAACTTTGGTGCACTGGAGCATGTGCTTGTAGTTCAAATTTGAATTATGCACATTAAATGCCCAGAAACTCAATTAATGTATAAAAAGGCCAAATGAACCCGGAATAATTCCAAAATTTAGCACGATACTTCTATTTGGTCTAATCTGTCAGTGTACAAAAATTAAGGCGGGAGAAGGCAGTGTACGTATGTCGTTTCGCACACGGAGGTGACACGTTCCCTCTCTTGAGGGAAGCTCCGGTTTGCAAGAAGCTTACACCAAATCTTGTCTCAGTTCGGCCAAAAAAATTACCGCAGCATGTTGGTGCCATGTCATGACACCATGCCAAGTTTCATGATTTTCAACCGTGTTTTGGATTTATAGGAATTAAAAAACCAAGTTCCTCAATCATTCCGGCCGAGCCACGACGCCCAGATGTTTGAATTTCATTCTCATTTCTTGCATGGGACCTATAAATTCACCCAAAGACACACATGTGATTTTTCAACCAACTTTGGTGCACTGGAGCATGTGCTTGTAGTTCAAATTTGAATTATGCACATTAAATGCCCAGAAACTCAATTAATGTATAAAAAGGCCAAACGAACCCGGAATAATTCCAAAATTTAGCACGATACTTCTATTTGGTCTAATCTGCCAGTGTACAAAAATTAAGGCGGGAGAAGGCAGTGTACGTATGTCGTTTCGCACACGGAGGTGACACGTTCCCTCTCGGAACATAGAGCCTTCTTGAGGGAAGCTCCCGTTTGCAAGAAGCTTACACCAAAGCTCGTCCCAATTCGGCCAAAAAAATTACTGCAGCATGTTGGTGCCATGTCATAACACCATGCCAAGTTTCATGATTTTCAGCCGTGTTTTGGACTTACAGGAATTAAAAAACCAAGTTTCTCAATCATTCCGGCCGAGCCACGACACCGAGATGTTTGAATTTCATTCCCATTTCTTGCATGGGACCTATAAATTCACCCAAAGACACACATGTGATTTTTCAACAAACTTTGGTGCATTGGAGCATGTGCTTGTAGTTCAAATTTGAATTATGCACATTAAATGCCCAGAAACTCAATTAATGCACAAAAATGCCAAATGAACCCGGAATAATTCCAAATTTAAACACGACACTCATGTACTAGTTGCATGTTCACTATACATAAATGTTCTAGCAATTCAAACACCATCCTTTCCCTCCGTAACACCATTTTGTCTTTCAAAACATAATGAAAAAATCAGGTATACCACAAACAGTTTACTAGAAAGAATCGTGTGGGATGCGATATAAAATATCTTGGCGCACCATCTTGTCTGGCTTACACAGGAAGCTTCGTCGTCTAAAGTCCACCACCCCCGCTTGAACCACACTTGCGCGCCAGTTTCTCGCGGCACCGAGCGAATTTTTTTTGCCACCGCAGAATTATCTATCTCCCCGCCCCCTCCCTCCTACCAAAAGCCACATTTCCACTGTTCATCCTTGCTTTCCAAGTTCAAACCTTCACTGCTGCTTACTGGCAGCTCAGCCTCCTCACCGGCGACCCTTCTTCTTGCAGCGCCGCCTCCTCGCCGGCTACCCTTCTTCTTGCAGCACCGCCTCCTCGCCGGCGACCCTTCTTCTTGCAGCGCCGCCTCCTCGCCGGCGACCCTTCTTCTTGCTGCGCGGCCTCCTCACCGCCAACCCTTCTTCTTGCTGCGCGGCCTCGTCGATATGGTCAGGTAATCCACACTCCACCCACACCATCCTCCTCCTTTCCCGTCCCACATGCCCTGACCGACGGAGCGACACCTTCCACCGAAATCACTGCCCCTCCTCCAATTAAGCGCCGCCCACAGCCATTTTACATGTAGTATAACGTGGAGCTCAGTAGCATGCGGCCGCACGCGCGAACGAGGTCACTATGGCTGCCATGCGTGTCTGCTACCTCTTGAGCATGCGTTGGTTTTCCCTTGAAGAGGAAAGGGTGATGCATCAAAGTAGCGTAAGTATTTCCCTCAGTTTTTGAGAACAAAGGTATAAATCCAGTAGGAGACAACTCGAAAGTCACCTAGTACCTGCACAAACAATCAAGAAACCTTGCAACCAACACGATAAAGGGGTTGTCAATCCCTTCACGGCCACCTGCAAAAGTGAGATCTGATAAAGATAATAAAATAAATATTTTTGGTATTTTTGTTGTATAGATTGGAAAATAAAGATTGCAAAATAAATAGTAAACTAGAATTATAGATCGGAAACTTATATGATGTAAAGTAGACCCGGGGGCCATAGGTTTCCCTAGTGGCTTCTCTCATGATAGCATATATTACGGTGGGCGAACAAATTACTGTCGAGCAATTGATAGAAAAGCGTATAGTTATGAGAATATCTAGGCATGATCATGAATATAGGCATCATGTCCGTGTCAAGTAGACCGAAACGATTCTGCATCTACTACTATTACTCCACACATCAACTGCTATCCAGCATGCATCTAGAGTATTAAGTTCATAAGAACAAAGTAACGCATTAGGCAAGATGACATGATGTAGAGGGATAAACTCAAGAAATATGATATAAACCCCATCTTTTTATCCTCGATGGCAACAATACAATACGTGCCTTGCTGCCCTTACTATCACTGGGAAAGGACACCGCAAGATTGAACCCAAAGCTAAGCACTTCTCCCATTGCAAGAAATATCAATCTAGTAGGCCAAACTAAACCGATAATTTGAAGAGACTTGCAAAGATATCAAATCATGCATATAAGAATTCAGAGAAGAACCAAATATTGTTCATAGATAATCTTGATCGTAAACCCACAATTCATCGGATCTCGGCAAACACACCGCAAAAGAATATTACATCGAATAGATCTCCAAGAACATCGAGGAGAACTTTGTATTGAGAACCAAAGAGAGAGAAGAAGCCATCTAACTAATAAATATGGACCCGAAGGTCTGTGGTAAACTACTCACACATCATCGGAGAGGCTATGGTGTTGGTGTAGAAGCCCTCCGTGATCGAATCCCCCTCCGGCAGATCGCCGGAAAAGGCCCCAGATGGGATCTCACGGGTACAGAAGGTTGCGGCGGTGGAAAAGTGGTTTCATGGCTCTCCTGGATGTTTTTTGTGTACAAGGGTATATATAAGCGAAAGAAGTACGTCGGTGGAGCTACGAGGGGCCCACGAGGGTGGGGGCGCGCCCTCCTGCCTCGTGGCTGCCTCGTTGCGTCTCTGACTTCCACTCCAAGTCTCCTGGATTGCGTTTGGTCCAAGAAAGATCCTTGCAAAGGTTTCGTTCCGTTTGGATTCCGTTTGGTATTCCTTTTCTGCGAAACACTTAAATAGGCAAAAAATAGCAACTGGCACTGGGCCTCCGGTTAATATGTTAGTCCCAAAAATAATATAAAAGAGCATATTAAAGCCCATTAAACATCCAAAACAGATAATATAATAGCATGGAACGATCAAAAATTATAGATACGTTAGAGACGTATCAGTGTCGACCGCCAGATCTTGGAGGAGCACCTCGTCTTCGAGGCCACCGTCGACACCGCCACGCAGTTGTCTACTTTAAAATGTAGTTCGTGATGTTTTCTCGAGGCCACCACCAGTGCCTTCTAGTGATTTGTCCTCTGTAATGTTAATATGCAATCTGATGTTCAGTTAGCAGTTTGGTCCTCTGAAATGTAATGTTCAGTTAACACTTTGGTCCAACAATTGCTACATTTCGTAGTACTATTCTCAAGCATTCTTTGTTTTGTTAACTATCTTATCTTCTAGTACATGTTTCTATTCTGCAATGTCGTGCTCAGTTAACTATTTTGGTTCATTTGGTCTGCTGTCCATTTAACTGTTTGGTTCAGTTCTGCAATTTGATTTTCATTTGCTGTGGGTACAATTTTGTATTGTTATGCATGTGATACCAATTGAATTTGGCTGTACTCAATGCATATTCTACTGATAGTATGGCAACTCCCAGTTAACCTGATCAAGATCTTCCTTATGTGTGTTTCAGGGAAACAATGGGAGACACTGCGGTTTACCATCGAGGTTTGTTCAAGCAGGGTCCTTTGGCTAATAGCACATTATTGTGCAGTTGCATGAATCATTCTAATATTTAGGTTTCTTACAATTTGGTCTTGCACATGTAGGTCCTGCTGTCAGAGGCTTAGACCCACTGTTCGACCCATTTTGCATATGGGGAAATGAGATGTCCATGAATATCAGTCAACTCAAGAAACTCAGAAAGATTGTTAGGATGAAGAAACTTGCGACGAATAACAGCAAGATATTTTTTTGCACAATGAAGAAGACATCAGTCAACTATAGGATGGTACCAACTCTTTTACCTTGTTTTTACCCCTTGCGCCATTTCAAAATTTACAACAGCGATTTATGCATAGCTTTGTTTTCAGTACTTTTCAAAGCAGTTCACCGATGATTACCTCTCAAACCACCTGCATGGTCAAGAGGCGAGGAAGGTATTCATTCAACACCTATGGTACAATATTGAAGTCTTGCTGAAGAGGATGAAGGTTGGGCGGGCAATTATCCATAGCCACTGGCCTAAAGTTGCAAGGGCATTCAACATCACTGAAGGCTCAATATTCGCCTTCCGCTTCTGCAGTTTCCCAGATGAGATTCTTCTGTCTATTTACCGTGTATGATGCTACTTTCCAAAGGCTTTTGATGCTGCATGTGAAATTTGGTGCTGTTGTGTAATGGCGTAACTGAGTGCCGAAGCTATCTGATGTAATTCGATTATGAAATCCTGGTTGCTTTTATACAGATATGAAATATCTAGCGTGTTTTATAAGAAATATCAGTTTGATTAGTACATGGATTATCAATAATAGGCTAATTACCCTGCTTATTGGGGTTTTCTATTGCAGACGGTTACTCAGACACCACCGTGGGGGATGAACTCAAACAACCCGCACGGTTTCTAGAAAGTAGGCGTGTCCGATCAACTAACAATCACACACGGCTTTCGGCAGCAAACTGTTTGCGTTAGGCCACCTTGCACAAACGTTTCCACACAAAGAACTGTGTGTGATATACATACCTACGAAAATGTTTTTCTAGGATTCACCTGTGGGATGTACATACCTACGAAAATGATTTTCTGGGATTCACCGTGTGGGATGCACATACCTACGGAAATGATTTTCTGGGATTCACCGTGTGGGATGTACATAGCTACGGAAATGATTTTCTAGGATTCACCGTGTGGGATGTACATACCTATGGAAATGATTGGGTTTTGATGCCTCGCCCGATCGCACACGGCCCCAACCTGGGTCCCAGGAGGGCCTATCCCCGACGATTTCTGGGTCGTGTGGGAAGGACCCCCTATCGCCCACACTAACTTGGCGACGGTTCCAAATACCATCGCGGAAAGGGGTTAAAAACCGTTTGTTTAGCACGTCGTTGTACCAGTGACCATCATCGCAAACGTTTTGCACCTTTTTGACAGGTTTTTTACACCCCCGTTTGCGATTATTGCATCGCACACAGTTTCGTCGAAGGGTCTCTGATCGTAGTGTCGCGTTAGCAGCATCCTGCAGTAGTGGATTAACACCCAAAGAGTACTAAGGTGTGATCATGTTTTGCTTGTGAGAGAAGTTTAGTCAATGGGTCTGTCACATTCAGAGTCGTATGTATTTTGCAAATTTTCTATGTCTACAATGCTATGCATGGAGCTACTCTAGCTAATTGCTCCCACTTTCAATATGTATCTAGATTGAGACTCAGAGTCATCCAGACCAGTGTAAAAGCTTGCATCGACGTAACTCTTTACGACGAACTCTTTATTACCTCCATAACCGAGAAATATTTCCTTACTCCTCTTAGGTAAATAAGGATAACTTTGATCGCTGTCCAGTGATCCACTCCTGGATCACTATCGTACCCCCTTGCCAAACTCATGGCAAGGTACACAGTAGGTCTGGTACACAACATAGCATACTTTATAGAACCTATGGCTAAGGCATAGGGAATGACTTTCATTCTCTTTCTATTTTCTGTCGTGGTCATGTTTTGAGTCTTACTCAACTTTACACCTTGCAATACAGGAAATAACTCCTTCTTTGACTGTTCCATTTTGAACTACTTCAAAATCTTGTCAAGGTATGTACTCAAGCGTCTTGATCTATCTCTATAGATCTTGATGGCCAATATGTAAGCAGCTTCACCGAGGTCTTTCTTTGAAAAACTCCTTTCAAACACTCCTTTATGCTTTCCAGAAAATTCTACATCATTTTCGATCAACAATATGTCATTCACATATACTTATCAGAAAGGCTGCAGTGCTCCCACTCACTTTCTTGTAAATACAGGCTTCACCGCAAGTCTGTATAAAACTATATGCTTTGATCAACTCATCAAAGCGTATATTCCAACTCCGAGATGCTTGCACCAGTCCATAGATGGATCGCTGGAGCTTGCACATTTTGTTACCACCTTTAGGATTGACAAAACCTTCTGGTTGCATCATATACAACTCTTCTTTAATAAATCCATTAAGGAATGCAGTTTTCACATCCATTTGCCAGATTTCATAAAATGTGACAATTGCTAACATGATTCGGACAGACTTTAAGCATCGATACGAGTGAGAAAATCTCATCATAGTCAACACCTTGAACTTGTCAAAAACCTTTTTCGACAAGTCAAGCTTTGTAGATAGTAACACTACTATCAGCGTCCGTCTTCCTCTTGAAGATCCATTTATTCTCAATGGCTTGCCGATCATCAGGAAAGTCCACCAAAGTCCACACTTTGTTCTTATATATGGATCCTATCTCAGATTTCATGGCCTCAAGCCATTTATCAGAATCTGGGCTCATCATCGCTTCCTCATAGTTCATAGGTTCATCATGGTCTAGTAACATGACTTCCAGGATAGGATTACCGTACCAGTCTGATGCAGAACGTGCTTTGGTTGACCTACGAGGTTTGGTAGTAACTTGATCTGAAGTTTCATTATCATTATCATTAGCTTCCTCTCCTAGTTGGTGTAGGCATCACGGGAACGATTTTTTGTGATGGGCTACTTTCCAATTTGAGAGAAGGTACAATTACCTCATCAAGTTTGAAAGTGCTAGTTATCGACTAGAGGGGGGTGAATATGCGATTTTTATGAAAGTCTTCAAAACATGAGAGTTTCGTAGACAAAAAATAGAAATGAACCTATTGATATGCAGCGGAAGGTAGACTACACTAGGCAAGCCATAGTCAAGTATTCAATGAAGTGAAAGTGCGAAGACTAATAGCAGCTAGGTAGTACGGATCAGGATGGAAGATGGTATGAAGCCAAACAACGATAGAAGTCACACAGTGAAGACAAATAGGTAAAGCAAACAAGCAATGACTTCACGAAGACAAACTGTAAGTAAAGAGAGGGAGAGGATAGAACCAGTCACTTGTTGAGGACACAGGATTTGTTGGACCAGTTCTAGTTGCTGTGACAACTGTACATCTGGTTAGGGAGGCTGAGATTCAACTCAGAAGACCGCGTCTTCACCTTATTTACCTTGAGCTAAGGACACCTAGTCCTCGCCCAATTACTCTGGTAAGTCTTCAAGGTAGACTTCCAAACCTTCACAGACTTCGTTCACCGGCGATCCACAATGACTCTTGGATGCTCAGAACGCGACGCCTAACCGGCTGGAGGATTCACAGTCCTCAAGTGTAACAAGTCTTCAGGTCACGCGGACAGAAAGACTTCAGTGATGCCTAACACTCTTTGGCTCTGGGTGTTTGGGCTTTGTCCTCGCAAGGATTTCTCTCTCTCAAAAGCTTCGGAGGTGGGTTGCTCTCAAACGACAAAAGCCGTGCACTAACTCTGAGCAGCCACCAATTTATGGTGTAGGGGGTGGGCTATTTATAGCCACTAGGCAACCCGACCTGATTTGTCCGAAATGACCCTGGGTCACTAAGGAACTGACACGTGTTCCAACGGTCAGATTTCAAACACACGCGGCAACTTTACTTGGGCTACAAGTAAAGCTGACTCATCCAGCTCTGGATAAGATTTGCTCTCATTGTCTTCGCTCGAAGACATAGGATTTTGGTTGAGCATCACTTCAGTCACTCTGACTTTGTTCACTGGGACCCCACTTAACAGTACGGTGGTTCCTATGACTCAACAAAGAAGAAAAGGAAACAACGAAACAACTAAGTCTTCGCGCTCCATAGTCTTCACGCAATGCCTTCTCTTGTCATAGTCTTCAATGTGAATATCTTCACATACCACCATTGTCTTCAATGTCTTCATACATTTTTAGGGGTCATCTCCGGTAGGTAAACCGAATCAATGAGGGACTACTACCTGTGTTATCCTGCAATTCTCACAAACACATTAGTCCCTCAACCAGGTTTGTCGTCAATACTCCAAAACCAACTAGGGGTGGCACTAGATGCACTTACAATCTCCCCCTTTTTGGTGATTGATGACAAACTGGTTGAAGTTTTCAACGGGGATAAAAGTATGTGAAATTGTAAAGGATAGAGGTATTGTCTTCGTAAGTAGCAAAAGGCTCCCCCTGAAGATGTGCATATAAGTAATTTGCTTTTGGAATGCAAATGCACATGGCAGGTTGTACTTGTGGAGATCCTCTTCAACTTATGAAGACAATTCATCATGCATGATTTGATATAACAAGGATAATGACATGCATAATGAAAAATGGACGTCTGCAAAATGACTAAGTGCGGAATTTATCATCGCACATGCGGAATTTATCATCGCATCACAGAATAGCAAACAAGTAGCAGACGACCATCAAGTTTAAGTGTTACAACTCAAAGAACCAACTGTATCAAAAGCGAGAGTTGTAAACACTAGGCAAAATATAAAGCAACCGCCCATATGGACCCGCTTGAAGACTATCAACTCATATGCTTCTCCCCCTTTTGTCAGTAAGGACCAAAAAGGTTTGAAGACATAGAGCCTCTACTCGTTCCCAGAAGGAGTAGGAGAGGATGCAGGGTCGGCGTCGGGGTTTGGCGGTGCAGACGAACTTGGTGCAGTGTCGATACGCGCTGAAGTTGGAGGAGGTGAAGTAGCATCATCTTGATCATCGATTACTCTGGCATTCACCGTTGCAGCGGAGGAGGAATAATCAGAGTCTTCAAGAGACGGAGTTCGACGCAAGACAACATTCCTTGGAGGAGTGGAGTCAAACTTGAATCTTTCAGTGAAGCCATCGTCTTGAAGATCTGCTTCAGCACTGAGCAATGTCAAACTCTTCCATGACCTCCGACAGGTTTCATGTGTAACAAAGGCATTCTTGGTGGCAAGATTGCGAATGCGATTGACGTCCACCAAGAGGCTTTGCATCTGCCGCTTCAGCCAGAAGTGATGCTTATCCTGTTTCTGATGCAGGGCAACGAGAAGTTCTCGGTCATTGAGAACACGAGATCGCTTCCGAGGCCTTTGAGCAATAGTGCTTTCAGTGGCTTCAGTTTGAGCACGGTGAGGTAAGCGTGTATTGCCAGCCAAAGGATAAACACGAGTGACTGCCTGGACTCCTTCAATGGGTTGCGTGAAGCTTTGGTGATCAGCATTGTGAAGACAAACAGGCTCCTTGGCAGGCTCTGGGTATATGGCTTCAACTGACATATCAACCTCCGGCAGAAAGATCTGATGGTTGCGAGCAGAGGGCTGATAGTTGACAACTGAGTGTAGCTTGATGAGGCGCATGACCCATGGAGCGTAGAACTTCAGTCCAAAGAGATCAGAGCCTGATGCAGCCAACTGCCTGATAAAGAAGTCTTGAGCATTGAAGCTGATGCCGTTGAAGATATAAAAGACCAAAGTCTTCATTGCTCCTTCAAGTTTTGCTGCTAAAGAATGTCCTTTGACAGGCCATAGAGTTTGCCTGATGATGTGATAAATAGTGCGTGGCAGATACTCTAGATCTTCGACAAAGAACTCCTTTGGGTAATCAGCGTCATGTGGCAGAGGCTTCATCATGCTCAGCATTTGGCTCATGTTGGGCTCTGGCTTGTGGAAGATACTCTCCAGAGCATTGCGGTGAAGCTGACAACCAGGTTCATATAATTCTCCTGGAGTGGGCAGGCCAGTTAGCTCAATGATGTCAAAAGCTTTGGTTTCATGATGGACATTGCCTGTCATCCACTCAAGGACCCAAGTCTTCGGATCCCTATTGTATCCGCGAATGTGGAGGGTAGCATAAAATTGAAGCAGAAGTTCTTCATTCGAATGCTCCTTATCAGTCACAAAGTTTAGCAAGCCAGCATCACGGAAGCAGTCAAGGGCTTCTTCAAGGCATGGCAATCCAGCAATGGCTTCGCAGTCAAGACGCATATGAGGAAAGATGCGCCCTTGATCATAAAAACACATGAATAATAACTGCGCTGCTGATAGCTCCAGAACCGATCTGATGAAATCCTTGGCTTGGAATAGGGGTTCTTGGTGCTATCAAAGAAAGTGTTGTGCGCAATGAAGCCATTTGCATTGAAGGACCCTGGTGAAGTGGCAGTACCTGGAAACCTGGGCAGTCTTGGCTTTGGCTTCTGGACCTGTGGCCTGTGCGCGACATGATAGTCAAATTGCGGACCAGCGGCAGGAGGAGGAACCAGAATAGGCCATCTGACAGTGACCAGCTGACCATAGTTGTATGCTTGCTCAATAGTATGTGGCCTGGGAGGCGGTACAGGAGCAGTGGCAGTGGCAGTGACTTCAGGCTGCAGATTGGCATCAGGTGCAGCATTGACTTCAGGTGCTATCACTTCAGGCACCACATTGACTTCAGGCGCCACATTAGCTTCAGCCATGACAACGTCATTGGCTTCAGTGTTGGTGTTGGTGGTCGCCTTAATGTTGTTAACCTCCACTTGAGTAGCTGGAGGGTCAGACACGTTCTCCTCGAGAACAACTTGGTTGGTAGGGGGTGTAGCAACACGTGCTTCTTCTTCTCTTGGTTCTTCTTGGTCATCGGCTGATGCAGCCGGAATATCTTCAGCCATATTGGCTTCAGTCTCGGGGTTGTTCACAGTTGGAGAGGCTTCAGGAAAGACTTGGCGTGAAACGGATTGGCGCTCTTCTCCTTCTGGAACACTTGACAGAGTGACCTGTGGCCTTGGTCCTTTGCGAAGCCTGCGAAACGCTGGCGACGCTTGTGGAGATGGAGTTGGTTGGGCCACAAAGTCTTCATCTTCAATCACCGGAGTGGTGACTTGAGTTGGGGGAGTAACAGGTGTTTCTGCTTGACGGGGGGAGTCTTGTGGGTGATCAGCCCATGAGTCATCCTGAGCAGTTGGCGTCAATGGACGACCAATGCTGATGAGTTCGCTGTTCGTAAGAACAGGCGATGATACCATGTTGTGCTCGATCTGAGGAAGGACTTCATCATCTTCAACATTGTCATGATGACCAATGTCTTCAGCTGCGGTGGGGTCAACAGCTGGAATGTCTTCAGCTTCAGGAGCCTCTGTGGAAGCAGGCTCATGAACTATCATTCGACGTTCTTGTTGTGCAGATTCAGGACGAGCAACAGAAATCGGCTCGACTACAAGGGGCTCTGTGGGAGCAGCCCGATCTCTCTTCTTGGTCTTGCGCTTCTTGGTGGGTGGAGCATCATCAGTGGTGTTCTTGGTCTTGCGCTTTCTGGCCTTGGCTTCAGCTGCCCTTGTCTTCTGAAGCTCTGAAGCCACTGTGGGGACCTTAGGCTTCACGCCTGTCATACTGGCTGGGAAGACAATGCGAGGTTCTTCCCGCCTGGATGGTTCAGTTTGGTCCACAGATGGCTTCTTCTTCTGCTTGGCAGCCATCTTAGGGTCGATGCCAGGACGCCCAAGTGCCTTGCGCTTCTCAGCTTCATTGTAAGCTTGAACACACTTGGCAGCGAGAATCTTCATGCGCTCACGAGAACCTTTGGCTTCATCACGTTTCTTGTGAAACGCTTCCTTGAGCTCATGCAGCATGACCTTGAAGTTCTGGACGTCTGCCACGCTGAGCTTGGCCACATGCTTCTTGAACTGAGCCTTTTCATAATCGATCTTATGCTTCAGCTCAACAATTTTCTGAGCAAGAGCCAGCTCAGGAGCAATGGCTCCATGGAAGGAGACGCTTAGGCCAATTGGAAGTTGCAGATCGTCAAAGCTGAGATTGGGGTGTCAAACCACTCATCAATGAAGTTGTTCAATACTTCCACGTCAAAGAGAGGCAAATCATTGAAGATTTCCGCCTCTTGCTTGCTCTTTATCAGCTGCTCAAGAGCGTCATCAGCAAGATCGTCGTCACTTGACAGATCAATGGCGTCATTCTCGTTCCTCAGAACAGCAGCAAGGGTCAGAGCTGGACCAGTGGTGTGCATAGGCTTCTTTTTCTTCTTCTCAGACTTGGAGATGCGTGAGAGATCTTCAGACTGCACACTTGGTGCAGGAGGAGCAGTGGCCAGAGGCTTCACTCGCGAAGCTTTTGGTGCAGGGGAAGGCTTCGAAGCTTTAGGTTTCTTCATCTTCTTTGGATTTGGTGGTGCAGGCGCTTCGTCAGAATCAGCGTCGTCTGCAGGCTCATCCACGGCTGTCCCTTGAACCATAATATGAGTGATGAGACCTTCTAGGTTGTAGAAGGGCCCAACAAGATTGGGTTCAGCTTCGCGTGTGCCATCGGCACGAGGAGCAGAGGGGCCTGGATTGAAGTCTAATCCTCGCGACTTCTTGTTTTCTTTGGCCGAGTTCTTGGCAAACTGGAAGTTGCGCTTGAACAAATTGTCGTCACGACACCATAGCAATGAAGATGGGTCGGCATCTGCAGGCTGTGGTCCACGGACCATGCAAGGGTAGAAGCCTTGTTCAATGGCTTCAGCTCTGGACCTGGGTGGAAGATTTTTGTACAAAATGTCTCCCCATGGTCGCTTGATGGCATTCTTCTCAGCATATTCCTGGGTCACGAACCTGTACTTGTACCATTGTTCTGCCCAATATCTTCGAATCCATTGGATTCGGGTTTTTCGCTGATTGTAGTCCTCCTCTGGATCTGTCTTGTACAGCTCATAGAGGTCAGGAGGCAAATCTCTTGAGGTGTTCCCACGGCGCTGTCTGCCACCCTTCCTTGCAGACTTCTCTGTTGCCATGAAGTTCAGACTGAATGGCTTCAACACTGTCAAAGGCTTCCGTCTGCTGGTCAGACAGGAACTGGCTTCGGGAGAGTTGATGTGATGCTGTAAGAATTCTGCAAATGAATGCAGACTATGAGAACCAAGGGATTCTCCCACGGACATGTACCTGTGACAGCATTAGAGATGCGAGGGAAGGGGAAGAGGTCATATGCATTCTCAGAAGATTTTGAAGATAAATCAGTTTAGAAGACATTGACCTCATAGCGCGAAGACATTCACTTATATGTTGAGAGTTGGTTCCAGATTTGTACGAATCCAAGAATAAGTACAAGTGAGGAATCTAACTATGTGTGAAGCATAAGTGAATATACTAGGCATTATATGAGATGCACATAGGATAGATCCAAATTTGTGGAGGCAGAAACCACTTTTGGTAAAAAGGATGAATCTATAGGATCAAAAAGACGGTAAAAAGAGGGTTTTAATTTACCACACGATGAACTGCTAGACGGAGTAGAAGATGAGGCCGAGCAGTTCGATCTTCCGTGTCCTAACTTGGCGACAGAGGACACCTATGGCGGTGGCGGAGAAGACGATGTCCGCGGCCGGCATGAAGACGGCGTCGGAGAGGTCGCGGCAGCTAAGCGCTTCGTCGCCGGCGTCGTCGAGAGCTAGCGGTGGTGCTAGGGTTTGTCGAGGTGGAAGAAGGATTTTGACCGCGGTTGGACGGGTATTTATAAGGAAAGGGACGGCACAACGCAATTACGCAGGTGCCCCTGGCAGTTCACATCTGAGGGACACGTGGCGAACATGCAACACATTGGGAGTTGTCCCACGTTCCCACGCCCGCCTGGTCTGTCGGATGGTCGTTCCGGCTTCTCCGGGTTTTAGGCAATAAGAATTGAGCATTTAAAACAGATTTAATGTTTGTCTCTGTATCTTCTGCTGACAAGGACGCAGAGAAGACATTCGACAGTTTCAACAGAATGCATATGATTTGGATAGATTGAGTTTGAGGTAGGAAGCATAGAGAGGTTAGGCTCCGATCACATTCACTTAGTTCAAAAGATTCAAACGAGAAGACATGGCTATAAGTGAATGCTGTAGAGGACAGAACACTAATATATGTATATATCAGAATGCAACCAAATCAACATAGTGAAGATAATCATGAAGACAAGTTGAAATTGAAGACAAACCAAATGCGAAGACATAGTAAATGTAACGCCATGAGAAAAACACTTCAAACAAAAGAATTTGGTGGTGGCGTTACCCGCCGTATAGGAAGTATTAGACCCAGACACGGCGCACAATTATCGTGGCGCTCCGAAGTCAAATTCCGCGTTAATGTATTCACACTTAGAATGTAAGTCTTCATTGATTGAAGATATACTTTACTTCGTGTGTTGCACATCTAAGTCATCATCATGCATAAGTGTTAGGATGTGTGGCTGATCACAGGACATTTGAGGATTCCAAGATATTTAGCTCACATCGTAACTTGCAAAACCTTTTCTCATCCAAGGGCTTTGTGACGATATCTGCCAGTTGCTCTTCAGTGTTGACGTGTATGATATCAATATCTTCCTTCATGACATGATCTCTGAGAAAGTGATGACGAATTTCAATATGCTTTGTCTTCGAGTGCTGAACTGGGTTGCTGGCAATCTTGATGGCGCTTTCACTGTCGCAGTAGAGTGGTACTTGTTTCAGATGGATGCCATAGTCCTTGAGTGTTTGCTTCATCCATAGATGCTGAGCGCAGCATGATCCAGCAACAATGTATTCAGATTCAGCAGTGGAGAGTGATACACAGTTCTGCTTCTTTGAAGTCCAACAGACAAGTGATCGTCCCAGAAAGTGACACGTGCCTGATGTAGACTTGCGATCCACCTTGTCACCAGCATAATCAGCATCCGAGAATCCAACTAAATCAAATTCTGAGCCCTTTGGATACCATAATCCTAATGTTGGGGTGTAAGCCAAATATCGAAGAATTCGCTTCACAGCTAAGTGATGCGATTCCTTTGGTGCTGCTTGGAATCGAGCACACATGCAAACACTAAGCATAATATCTGGCCTAGATGCACATAAATAAAGTAAAGAACCAATCATGGAGCGGTATACCTTTTGATCGAACTCTTTACCATTGGCGTCAGGACCCAGATGACTCTTGGTTGGCATTGGCGTCGTGTAACCTTTGCAGTCTTGCATTCCAAACTTCTTCAGACAATCTTTGAGGTATTTCTCTTGAGATATGAAGATGCCATTTCTTTGCTGACGAATTTGAAGACCAAGGAAGAACTTCAGCTCACCCATCATGGACATCTGATATTGCTCTTGCATCATGTGTCCAAACTCATCACTGTATTTCTGGTTGGTGCAGCCGAAGATAATGCCATCCACATATATTTGGCACACAAACAGTTCACCATCATATGTCTTCATGAAGAGTGTGGGATCCAGGGAACCAGGTTTGAAGCCTTTGCTCTTCAGGAAGTCTTTGAGCGTGTCATACCAAGTGCGAGGGGCTTGTTTGAGGCCATACAGTGCCTTGTTTAGCTTGTACACCATATCAGGATGTTTTCGATCTTCAAAGCCAGGAGGTTGTGCGACATACACTTCTTCTTCAATCTTGCCGTTGAGAAATGCACTCTTCACATCCATTTGATACAGCAAGATGTTGTGATGGTTAGCATAGGCTAGCAGTATGCGAATAGCTTCAAGCCTAGCCACAGGAGCAAATGTTTCATCAAAGTCAATCCCTTCAATTTGAGTGTATCCTTGAGCAACGAGACGAGCTTTGTTTCTGACAACTTGACCATGCTCATCTTGTTTGTTGCGATATATCCATTTTGTGCCTATTATGTGCAAGTGCATCTAGTGCCCCTTAGTGATTTTGGTGTATTGAAGACTTATAGGTTAAGGGACTAATGTGTTTATAAGTGTACACAGGTCTATAAGTCTATGAGGAGTTTGATATTTACAGAAAAAGTCGACCCCTAAAAATGAAGTTCTTCGACTGAAGACTTTCTGAACACTTTTAAAGTGAAGAAATTGGTGTGACCTTTGAAGACTTGGTATTCATTTGAGGAACATGAAGCGTGAAGACTTTTGTTTTCGTAGTTTCATTTTCTCTTTCTTGAGTCATAGGAAACACCGTACTGTTAAAGGGGGTCAAGGAAATACTAAGGAAAAATTTCCATGTGATGCTCAACTCAAAATCCTACACCTACCAATCCCTTCGAGTGAATCCATTGGAAATCTCATACAGTTCAGTCATATTCTTCAGTGACAGAGATGAAGTTCTTCTGGTCTCTGAGGAATTTGTTCTGACTGAGGAGTTAGGAATTCGCCAGTGCGGATTGCCTACACAGTGAGGAACATGATAGCCCTGAGGAATTTGATACTCAAATTTCCGACCGTTGCTGTGCTATGCGCCAGCTGTCCCAAAATATCTTACCCACCTAACGGTCATATCATTGAAGGGCATTTATGTCTTATCATGTCGGGCTGCTCCCTAGGCTATAAATAGTCGCCCCCTACAACCACTAGCTGGTTGGCTGCTCCGAGAGAAACTGACACTTGTCATTTGAGAGCATCCCATCCTCCGAGTACTTTGAGCGAAAATCATCAAGTGAGGAAAACCCCAAACCCAAACACATACAAACCCAAAGTGATTGAGCATCACTGAAGAGATTGATCCTGCGTGGATCCGACGCTTGTTATCTTTGAAGACTGTGCTTCTTCCAGACGGTTAGGCGTCATGGTCTAGAGCATCCAAGAGGAAATTGTGGATCGCCGAGTGACCGAGTTTGTGAAGGTTTGGAAGTCACCTGAAGACTTACCACGAGTGATTGGACGAGGTCTGTGTGAACTTAGTTCAAGGAGAATATGGTGAGGACTGTGTGTAAGGGACTGGGTGTCCTCAGGTTTAAATACCTAGCCGCTCCAACCAGACGTACAACTGAGACAACAGTTGGAACTGGTCTACCAAATCATTGTCTTCACCAAGCCAACTGGTTCTATTTCCTCAACTCTTTCATTTCCTCATTCCTGTGTTGTGTACTTGTTCATATCTGTGTTTGAAGACTTTGACTGAAGACTTTCTCAATTTCCTTAGTATGTTTGTCTTCATCCTGTGCTATCCTGTGTTTACGCTTTCTGTACTCAGTGCTTGTCTTCATTTCATCATGATGACTATGCTTGTGTTCTGCTATGCATACTTTTGAGTACTTATTCCGCTGCAAGTAGTTCTTCGCTAAGGAGTTTCCTCACCCACAAATTCCTCAGTGAAGAATTTATAAAAATCGCCTATTCATCCCCCCTCTAGTCGATATAACGCACTTTCAATTGGTATCAAAGCAAGGTACTCCCTTGTTCTGTGTGATTTTGGTTTAACCGCCTGGAGTTTTAGTTATGTCGACCGCATGTATGAAGAAAGTGACATGTCCCATCTTTGACGGTCATGATTATCCCAAGTGGAAGGCCATGATGAAGAAGCGCCTCATGGCGATGAACAGCGAACTGTGGACCGTCACTGAGATTGGTCTTACCGATCTGTGCAAGACGGCGGAAGCTGATGACATTTGCAAGTACACTCTTCTCAACCTCACGGCGAAGGGCGTCATCTGCTCCTGTCTGTCTCAAAATCAGTTCAGGAATGTTATGCATCTCGATCATGCGAAGCTTATCTGGGACCGTCTCTCTGATGTCTATGAAGGTCATCGAATCCGTCGTGATCCTTGGTTTGAGGACTTCAAGGAATCACTCAAATCAATGACATTCGAACCAAAATCATCATCCTCCTCACCATGCCTTATGGCAGATGGTGAAAAGTAACTGAATGCTATCTGTCTGAATCTAGCGATGATGAATCTGATGATGAATTAGGACCCAGTTATGTCAAACTTGTTTCCCTTGCCGCTAAACAACAAAGAGATTTGGAAAAGGTTCAAAACATGCTTAGTAAGAGCGATGATATGTTGGGTGAAGAAATGGATCAGTCAAAAGCTTTGGCTGAAAGTCTTCAGAGACTTCATACTAAGTATGACACCCTTCAAGATCAACATAACACTCTCTTGTCTGATCATGAGAAGCTTTCTTATGAATTTCTTCAAAGAAAGCAAGATCTTGAGAAGCTAAGAGTGAGTTATGAAGATCTTCAGAAGGAGCACGATTCATTACTTGCTCAACAAATCAGCGCTGCTCAGGAAGAATTTGTTCCTCCATGTTTGAAATGCATTGAACGTGAATCTGCTAATTCTTCACCTGAATGTACAAATGCTTCTAATGCTACATATTCCTCAACTGTCTCTGCTATCATTAATTCCTCATCTGAGGACATTGCTAGTATCACTAACGATGCAGGGCTGAAGGAATTGTACATGACATGCATGTACAAAAGCCTCAAAGGGCATCAGACTCTTTGTGATGTGCTTAAAAAGCAGATCCTCAACAGGAACCCTAGGAAAGAGGGTATTGCCTTTGAGAGGAAACTCAATGCTGATGGTACATATTGGAAGCCTGAGCAGTACCCCAAAACCTCATGGGTTGCTGCTAAGGGACCTCCAGTTGATCCATCTAATTTATCTGGCTTTACATGTGAATCTTCTCATTCTTCTGATGAGTCATTTGACTCCAACTACAAACTGTTTAAAACTCAGAATGGTGAAGTATTTGCTAGATATGTTGGCACTAACTGCAGGAACAGTTCCCCTATGAAGAAAATCTGGGTTCCCAAAAGGTGCCTTGAAAGTCTTCAGGTGAATGTCCTCATGACACCACCTGTGAAGAATAGGAACCCCAGATCAAATTCTTCATACGGACCAAATTCTTCATATGGATCCAAGTCCTCATACGGACCAAATTCCTCACATGGATCGAATTCCTCAAGAGGATCAAAGTCCTCATATGAATATCATCGTGCTAACAACTCTGTTTCGCAGGGAAGAGCCAAGGGCTATGAATATGAGCATTATTCTTCTAATCATTATGTTCATAAGTCCTCGAAGAATTTCTCTGCTTATTCCTATGCTTACCCTAACTTCTCTTATGTGAAACGAAATGGATTGGCTTCTATGCCACCTTTTTCGTATGGAGCTCGCAGAGTGATGAACTCTTTGCCACCCCTTCAAATGTGGGTGGTGAAGAAAAAGAACTAATCTTTTATGCAGGGTCAGGTCTCCAGACGTGCTCAAACGTCTGAAGAATTTGCTGGAGACCTAAAATATGCCTGAAAGGACGCAGGCTAATCATGAAGAAATGAACTTTCATTTCTCACGTCCTCATACTGCTTTATCTGTTCTATTGCTTGATGAAATTGATCTGATGAATTGATGTCATATTCTTCACTGATGAAGTATATGAAGTTCGTAAGCTGCACTAATTCATCTGCAGGATGATCAACCCAAAGCCACTGAGTGGGTCCTCGATAGTGGATGTACAAATCACATGACTAGTGACAAGAATCTATTGATTGATGCTCCCTTATCACCATCACATCTGAAGCATATCATCTTCGCTGACAAAGGCAAAAGTCAGGTATTGGGTCTAGGTAAGGTTGCAATCACAAAGGATCGACACATGGACAAAGTCATGCTTGTCGAGTCCTTAGGATACAACCTCATGTCTGTCTCAATGCTTTGTGATCTTGATATGGTAGTTGTCTTTGGCAAGTATCGTTGTGTTGTGGTTATGGAAGCTGACAATTCCAAAGTATTCGAAGGCTTTAAGAGAGGAGACTTGTATATTGTTGATTTCTCTACAGGACCGCAACCAGCCGTGTGCCTACTCGCAAAAGCTTCAGAAGGTTGGCTATGGCATCGACGACTTGGTCATGCAGGCATGAGGAATTTGCACACGTTTGCAAAGAAGAAGCATGTCATTGGCATTGAGAATGTCAAATTCCTCAAGGATCACTTGTGTGGAGCTTGTGAAGCTGGAAATATGACCAAGGCTAAGCATCCAGCGAAGACTATCATGACCACTACTCAACCATTCGAATTGCTTCACATGGACCTCTTTGGTCCTAACCATTACTCAGCTGTCACAAATGACGCATCTCTCTATGGTCTTGTTATTGTTGATGATTACTCTCGTTACACATGGGTACACATTGTTACATACAAACATGAAGTGCAGGAAGTCTTCAAACGATTTTCCTCGAGGGCTTCAACCAACTTTGGTGTGAAGATCAAGCACATCAGAAGTGACAATGGAACTGAGTTCAAGAATTCTGGTCTTGATGACTATCTTGATGAACTTGGTATTACTCATGAGTTATCTTCTCCTTATACTCCTCAGCAGAATGGCGTCGTGGAGCGCAAGAACAGAACTCTTGTTGAGATGGCTCGCACTATGCTTGATGAGTACAAGACGCCTCGTCACTTCTAGATTGAGGCAATTTATACTGCGTGCCACATCATCAACAGGTTATATCTTCACAAATTCTTCAAGAAGACTACCTATGAACTCCTCACTGACAAGAAACCCAATGTGAGTTATTTCAAAGTCTTCGGTGCTAAATGTTGGATTAGAGATCCTCATCACAATGCTAAATTTGCACCGAAAGCCCATGAAGGTTTTGTGCTTGGTTACGGAAAGGACTCGCACACCTACAGAGTCTTCAACACCGTTCTTCACAAGGATGTTGAAACTGTAGATGTGCGGTTCGATGAAACTAATGGCTCGCAAAGAGAGCACCTACCCTTTGTGATAGATGAACCAGCACCTGAGGAAACTATCAAGTTCAAGGCTACTGAGGATGTCATTCCTACCGAAGAATCTGCTGAAGAATACATTCCAGAACGTGAAGAACGTCGAGCTAATGCACCTGAAGAAATTGCTGAAGAAAATGCTGATCAAATTCCTTGACGACAACCTACTCATCCTCGCGTTGCAAAAGAAGTGCAAGTTGAGAAGATCATCGATGACATTGAAGCACCAGGTCCTCTCACACGCTCAGAAGCTTCACATTTATCTAACTTTTGTGGGCACTATGCTTTTGTCTCTATCACAGAGCCCACTAAGGTAGATGAAGCATTTCTGGAGCCTGAGTGGATTCAGGCCATGCAAGAAGAATTACATCAGTTCGAGCTCAACAACGTTTGGGAACTGGTCAATCGTCCAGATCCTCGCAAACACAATATAATTGGCACAAAGTGTATCTACCGCAACAAGCAAGATGAAAATGGCCTTATGGTGAGGAATAAGGCACGACTAGTAGCTCAACGCTACACACAGGTTGAAGGAATTGATTTCAATGAAACTTTTGCACCTATTGCTAGACTTGAAGTTATTCGCATATTACTTGCTTATGCTAACCATCATGATATCACTTTATATCAAATGGATGTGAAAAGTGCATTCCTCAATGGTAAGCTTGAGGAAGAAGTATATGTTGCTCAACCCCCAGGTTTTGAAGATCCTAAGCATCCTGACAAAGTCTTCAGACTAAATAAGGCCCTCTATGGCCTCAAGCAGGCCCCTCGGGCGTGGTATGATACTTTAAAGGAATTCCTCATGAAGAAAGGCTTCAAACCCGGTTCACTCGACCGTACTCTTTTCACTAAATCATATGATGATGAATTGTTTGTATGCCAAATATATGTTGATGACATCATCTTTGGCTATACTGACCAACGTTATAGTGATGAATTTGCCTATATGATGAGTGAAGAATATCAAACGTCTATGATGGGAGAGTTGAAATTCTTCTTAGGTCTTCAAATTCGTCAACAGCGCAATGGCATATTCATATCTCAGGAGAAATACCTCAAGGATGTACTGAGGAAATTCGGCATGCAAGATTGCAAAGCAGTCAAAATTCCTATGCCCACAAATGGCCATCTGTGCACTGATGAAAATGGTATTGACTTCGATCAAAAGGTATACCGCTCCATGATTGTTTCTTTATTGTACTTATGTGCATCTAGGCCAGATATTATGCTTAGTGTTTGCATGTGTGCCCGATTTCAAGCTACACCGAAGGAATCACACCATAAGGCTGTGAAACATATTCTTCGATATCTAGCTCACACACCAACACTAGGATTATGGTACCCCAAGGGCTCGGCTTTTGATCTCGTTGGATATTCTGACTCTGACTATGCTGGTGATCGTGTGGACCGCAAGTCAACATCTGGTACATGTCATTTCCTCGGACGATCTTTGGTCTGTTGGTCCTCGAAGAAGCAGAACTGCGTATCACTGTCTACTGGTGAAGCTGAGTACATTGCTGCTGGTTCTTGCTGTGCTCAATTGCTGTGGATGAAGCAAACTCTCAAGGACTACGGCGTCAACGTGAAGAATGTGCCTCTCTTCTGTGACAATGAGAGTGCCATCAAGATTGCTCACAACCCAGTTCAGCACTCGAAGACAAAGCACATTCAGGTTCATCATCATTTTCTTCGCGATCATGTGTTGAAGGGCGACATTTCTATTGAGCATGTGAAGACTGAAGAACAGCTAGCCGATATCTTCACAAAGCCCTTGGATGAGAGGAGATTTAGCAAGTTGCGGTGTGAGCTAAATATCTTAGAGTCTTCGAATGTTCTTTGAAAAGGACACTCATCCTAACACTTATGCAAAATTGATGACTTAGATGTGCAACACATGAAGAAACGTTTTTCTTCAATCAATGAAGAATAACACTCTAAGTGTGAAGAAATTAATAAAGAATTTGATTCTCAGAACCCTACGACAATTGTACGCGGTGTCTGAAATCATCATTCTTATACGGTGGGTCACGCCACCACAAAAGTTGAAAATCTTCAATTTGAGTTTTTCCTCAGTTTTTTGAAATTCCTCAGTTGTTCATATTCTTCAACTTTGCAAAATCTTCACTGTTTCCGTTGTTTTTCTTCATTAACTATATATATATATATATATATATATATATATATATATATATATGAGTTTATGTCCTCTACAACATTCACTTATGGCTAATTCTTCAAGTTGGTTTTTCTGCTAAGTGAATGTGATCGGACCCTTCCCCCTCTATGCTATACTCAACCCAATCTATTCACAAATTCTTCATGTGCGTTCTATTTGAAACTCGTTCAAAATCTTCACTGTGTCCTTGTCAGCTGAAGAATTTGCGAACGGAATTTTTAACTTATCTTATCCGAATTTTCGGCTTTGCCGCTCAAACCGTTCTGCTTCCCACGATAGACTTATCTATTCACCCATGATCTAACACGATCTCCACATCTCAGTACATGGGTGACACATGTCATGCGAATGAGAAGGGTCAGGGGCACGTTCGTCCAATTTCTTCGGGCGAACCGTTTTTCACCGTGGCTATAAATACCCCCTCTCCCCTTCCTCACATCTTTTACTCTGCTCGACCTCTCTCTCCAGCTCGAGCTTCTCAAACCCTAGCGCCACCGCTACATCATCGTCGCCGGTGAGGAAGAGCTTCACTGCCTCGACCTCGTCGCCGCCGTACTCGCGCCGGCCGCGGAAATCTTCACTCCGCCGCCGCCGTAGCCGTCTTCCTCCGCCAAGTTAGGGCGTGGAAGATCTGCACAGACGAGCTTCACTTCTCCACATCCCAGTTCGTCGTTTTCTTCGTTTAGGGTAATTAAAAAGTTACTTTTACTGCCCTCTTTGATTCAAATGACTTCTACAAAATCTTCAAAGGTGTTTATTCCTCAAATTTTTCACACACTGAACACCTCACTTGTCATCTGTTCTTGATTCGTTTCCCTAAGCATCATTTTTCTTCAAGATTCCTCAATTGTGTGGATCTTCGATCTATACAACTCTGGAACCTAAGACAAAGAACGCTTAGTGACATTCTTCAAGACTCAACTGGTCAAATTCCTCAAACTTGTACTTTTTGAAAAACCTTCTGAGAACGCATATGACCTCTCCAAATTCCTCGCAACTATACTCTGTTCACAGGTACTCATGTCAGCTGCTGAATCACTAGGTTCTCATCAACTTAACTCATTTGCAGCGTTCCTCGAAGAAAAGTTGCATACTTCTTCAGAGAGTTCAATTGTTCAAATTCCTCAACTGAAGAAAATGGCTGATGGAAAGAAGCCACAGAAAGGAGGAAAGAGGCCCGAGGTCAATACTGCCTTTGAAATCCCTGAGGACATTTATGCTGGGTACTGCACACCCCCTGAGGAAGATAAAAATCAGCGCAAGGTTCGCATTCAGAGGATTGAAAGGTGATGGGCAAAAGAGTGGAAGGAGTACAGGTATGTGACTCCAAAATACATGAATAAATTCGCTGTTACTCCTCCATGCTCAAGACCTCCATTGGCACCTGGCCAAGAGGCAGATCCCACTAGCATCAAGCGCGGTGAGGATTTTCCTGAAGAATGGGCCAAGCGCCAGGCCAAGTTGGCCAAACAGGCTAAGGAAGCAGTGAAGAAATTCAACGAAGATTCCACTACTGCTGCTGCTGAGGCCTCTGTAAGGCCAAAGAAATCCATGGCAAAGAAGCCTGTGCATAAGCCAAGTGCCTCTTCTTCAATGCCCTCATGGCCAATTTCCTCAGCTAAGCCCTCACGGCCAATTCCTCAAGCCGCTCCTGCTCCTCCAAAGTCCTCAGTTGCTCCGACAAAATCCTCAGCACCTGTGCATCTCGCCACGTGCCAAAGGACTACAGACATCTCTATTGCCTCAGGAGCTTCAGCTAGTTCCTCAGCTGCACCAAATTCTTCAACAGGACCATCTCTGCTGAAGACTAAGACCACTGCTGGACGAGGCTCTCGCCCAAGTCCTCATAAGAAGCAGGTTGCCTTACAAGTACCATCTGAAGAAGACGAAGCTAATGATGAAGAACTTGTTGAAATCATCAGAGACACGCAAGTCAGGGCCGCTAGAGCCAAGGGCACAAATGTGCCACTGCTTTTGGATCCAAAGTTGATCCTCGACTATATTGATCTCTGGCACAAGGACCCAAACACTTCTATGCCTGATTTCAAGTTGACACCTGGCCAAAGTCACATGCTGATCCATTTCATCAGTGAAGAAAAATGGAAATATGAGAAGGCCAGGCAGCTCAAGAAAGCACAGTACAGGAAGGAGAAGTTCCTGAAGAACAACGTTGTCACTATGACAACTGATGAACTTGTAAAGCTCCAGTCTGAAATCAAAGTCCTCAGCGATGATTTCAATGCTTACTATGCTGATTGGAAAGGAGCCAAGGTCAGGTTCGTCAATCTGACGAAGACACTCACTTCAAGTGCCGCTGCCCCTGTGCATATTGAAGTCACTCCGGCTGAAGCATCTGCTCAGCCAACTGAAGAACATGCCAGCACCGCTGATGACAATCAGGCTGCTGAAGACAATGTGAGTTCCAAGGCTGATGACTGCATTCCAGCCACTTAAGAAATTCCCAGGGCACCCACTAGTGGTGCGCCTGAAGAAAATGAAGAGGTCAGGGCAACTGCATCAGGTGCGCCGGAAGAAAATGAACCACATTCCTCTGCTCCTCTTGCGCCTACTCCAACTCCAATCCTTCCATCTGCATCAGATGTGAAGAAGACCAAGGCTGCAGAGCGTGCAGCTGTGAAGAAAAGGAAAGCATCAGCTTCTTCAGATTCTTCAGCACCGAAGAAGATGAAGAAATTGACAAGCTCATTTGCTCATCCGATTGATGCTGTTCCGATCTCAACCATGCCATCGAAGGACCTTGTTCCTTTTGATGAAGAATATGTGATCCCTAGCGGATCTGATGAAGAAACTCCTTCAGCTACTACTTCAGAGCAGATGGATTAAGAAATTGAAGTGGATGAAATCCCTTCAACCCCAGTTGTTTCCTCGCCTATGCCTCAGTTTACTGCTGAAGAGGCCGGCGTTGAAGAAATTGAAGATGAAGATGTGGACATTGGCTGTACCACACCTGTGATGAATGATGACTTTTGGGAAAGTCAGCACCCCAATTCTCCACTCTTCACTCCACTGCAGCAAATTCCTCAGTCCCCAGTCACTACAGTTCAAATGGGATCTGATGAAGCTCATGAAGACATTCCAGCCGTGCTTCGAGCCAGTCCTCAGTGTTCTTCACGATGCTGGATTGTTAAATTTCTGCACTGACATCTATGATTAGAATGAACTTATTCTTCAATTTTATGCGACGCTGCACATCACCGGAAATTCTGAAGATGTGAATTCATGGGTGCTGGACTGGATGTCTGAAAACACTCACTAAAAGGCACCAGCTACTGAATTGCTTCGTGCCTTACCTCTCAGTCCGCCCCTTGAAGGTGCTTGTTGCGTCTACAATGAACCTGAGCTAACCGATCACTACATGCAAGTGCTGATGAATCCTTTGAAGCCAGGTCAGGCCCCAAGAACAAAATTCCTTGTGAAGGAATTGTTGTATGTGCCTTGGACTGTCTATCACATTCTGACAAAGACATTGAGTCCTATCAAGGGCCACGACTCAAATGAAGAAGAAGTCGTTGGCCTCATGAAGAATCTGCTTTTCAATATCATTCATGGCATTCCCATAAACTTCCATGATTTCTTCATGAGGACTCTGGCCAATGTCGCCATGTCACCATTTGAGTTGAAGCCTTATGCACCTTGGATTATGAGATTCATCAGGACAAGGTCTTCACTCAACTATAAAGCTGATACACTGAACAATTGCAGCTACTTGCCCCCAATTGAAGTCCTCAAACAGACATTTTCCTCAGCTGATGAAAAGGGCAAGGCTACTGTTGTAATTGATGAAGGCATTCATCCATTGGATGGACAATTTCGCAAGGCTGCATCCTACTCCACCAATGATGACTCTGCCACCCATGACTCTGCCGCCAACGCACCCAAGCAAAATCCTCAAGGCACAGCACCCAGGGTCATGACTGACCGTGAGCTTCTCCTCAGTCTTCATCAGAAGGTTGATCGCAATCATAAATGGGTCAAGCGTCAGTTTGGTTCAATTCTTCACAACATGACTGCTGCCCATAATGCAGTGAAGAAAAACCACTACTACCTTCATGAAACCCTCAACCGCACCTGGGTTGTTCTGTCTCAAGTCTATAGTGAAGAAGATCTGAAGAAAATGGGTCTCAAGGAAGATTTTGACTGGGCTACACCTCCTCCGAAGAAGTACAAGAAGGTCAAGGTTCCTTCCTTGGTGGCCAGCTCCTATTCTTCATCACGTGACACTGATGAACATGAAGACTTGGACGACACCACGGCAGGCCCTACATCAACAAACGACCCCAACAACGCTGACGCTCCTTCATCACCTTGATATTCTTTAGGGGCGTTAGTCCTCATTTTCGACCCTTTTGGTCATTTGATGACAAAGGGGGAGAAATTTGAGTTAGTCTTCAAGCGGGTCTATCTTATGGGCATTTTTTCTAAGTTACAACTCTCGTTCTTCTGATGACTTTGTTGGATTGAGTTGTAAACTTAAACTCTATGGTGGCCTGATACTTTTGCTGTTTCTTCTGCATGCTTATTCCTCGTTAATGTTATTGCATGCATGCTGAATTACATTAGTCACCATATTTCATCATGCATTTCAAATTCTTCATATATTATGTCAAATGCGTGTATGAATTACAAGATATAGGGGAGATCTCCATGATTCAATTCTTCAAGTGTGCATTGCTTCAAAAGCAAATTCCTCGCTATGCACATCTTTAGGGGAAGTTCTTCTATATCTTGCAATCAAATTCCTCAATATCTGTATTTACACTTCATATGATTATCCCCGTTGAAAACTTAACCTATATTGTCATCAATCACCAAAAAGGGGGAGATTGTAATTGCATCTAGTGCCCCTTAGTGATATTGGTGTATTGAAGACTTATAGGTTAAGGGACTAATGTGTTTATAAGTGTACACAGGTCTATAAGTCTATGAGGAGTTTGATATTTACAGAGAAAGTCGACCCCTAAAAATGAAGTTCTTCGACTGAAGACTTTCTGAACACTTTGAAAGTGAAGAAATTGGTGTGACCTTCTAAGACTTGGTATTCATTTGAGGAACATGAAGCGTGAAGACTTTTGTTTTTTTAGTTTCATTTTCTCTTTCTTGAGTCATAGGAAACACCGTACTGTTAAAGGGGGTCGAGGAAATACTAAGGAAAAATTTCCATGTGATGCTCAACTCAAAATCCTACACCTACCAATCCCTTCGAGTGAAGCCATTGGAAATCTCATACAGTTCAGTCATATTCTTCAGTGACAGAGATGAAGTTCTTCTGGTCTCTAAGGAATTTGTTCTGACAGAGGAGTTAGGAATTCGCCAGTGCGGATTGCCTACACAGTGAGGAACATGATAGCCCTGAGGAATTTGATACTCAAATTTCCGACCGTTGCTGTGCTATGCGCCAGCTGTCCCAAAATATCTTACCCACCTAACGGTCATATCATTGAAGGGCATTTATATCTTATCATGTCGGGCTGCTCCCTAGGCTATAAATAGCCGCCCCCTACAACCACTAGCTGGTTGGCTGCTCCGAGAGAAACTGACACTTGTCATTTGAGAGCATCCCATCCTCCGAGGACTTTGAGCGAAAATCATCAAGTGAGGAAAACCCCAAACCCAAACACCTACAAACCCAAAGTGATTGAGCATCACTGAAGAGATTGATCCTGCGTGGATCCGACACTTGTTACCTTTGAAGACTGTCCTTCTTCCAGATGGTTAGGCGTCATGGTCTAGAGCATCCAAGAGGAAATTGTGGATCGCCGAGTGAGTTTGTGAAGGTTTGGAAGTCACCTGAAGACTTACCACAAGTGATTGGACGAGGTCTATGTGACCTTAGTCCAAGGAGAATACAGTGATGACTGTGTGTCCGGGACTGGGTGTCCTCAGGTTTAAATACCTAGCCGCTCCAACCAGACGTACAACTGAGACAGCAGTTGGAACAGGTCTACCAAATCATTGTCTTCACCAAGCCAACTGGTTCTATTTCCTCAACTCTTTCATTTCCTCATTCCTGTGTTGTGCACTTGTTCATATCTGTGTTTGAAGACTTTGACTGAAGACTTTCTCAATTTCCTTAGTCTGTTTGTCTTCATCCTGTGCTATCCTGTGTTTACGCTTTCTGTACTCAGTGCTTGTCTTCATTTCATCATGATGACTATGCTTGTGTTCTGCTATGCATACTTTTGAGTACTTATTCCGCTGCAAGTAGTTCTTTGCTAAGGAATTTCCTCACCCACAAATTCCTCAGTGAAGAATTTATAAAAATTGCCTATTCACCCCCCTCTAGTCGATATAACGCACTTTCATTATGTTGTGCTTGCGCGGGTCAGGACGCTTGACAAGTTCCCAGACATTGTTCAGCTTGAACTGTTGAAGCTCTTCTTGCATAGCTTGAATCCATTCAGGTTCCATGAAGGCTTCAACAACTTTCTTAGGTTCAGATATTGAGACAAAAGCAAAGGGCCCACAGAAATTTGCTAGTTGTGTTGCTCTTGAATGAGTGAGTGGACCAGGCGCATTGATGCTATCAATTATCTTCTCAATCTGTACTTCATTTGCAACACGAGAATGAACTGGATGAAGATTTTGCTCTTGCTGATCATTGTCATCGTTGGGAGGATTGTCTTCGGGCTGAGCATTGTATTCAGGTTGATTAGGTGCAGAAATGATAAGTTCCTCTTCAAGCTGTGCTTCAGACGGTATGATTTCTCCAGTTCCCATTAGCTTGATGGATTCACTGGGTGGAACTTCATCTAGCACATTTGGCAGGTGCTCTCTTTGCGAGCCGTTAGTCTCATCGAACCGCACATCCACAGTTTCAACCACTTTATAGTGAAAGAGGTTGAAGACTCTGTAGGAGTGCGAGTCCTTTCCGTAACCAAGCATAAAACCTTCATGTGCTTTCGGTGCAAATTTTGAAGTGTGATGTGGATCCTTGATCCAGCACCTAGCACCAAATACTCTGAAGTAGCTGACATTTGGCTTCTTACCAGTGAGGAGTTCATAGGATGCTTTCTTCAGAAGCTTGTGAAGATAAACACGGTTGATGACATGGCATGCAGTATCAATAGCTTCAGGCGAGAACTTTCTGGGTGTCTTGTATTCATCGAGCATCGTCCGAGCCATCTCAATGAGTGTTCTGTTCTTGCGCTCCACGATGCCATTCTGCTGAGGGGTGTACGGAGCTGAGAACTCATGAGTGATGCCTAATGTATCCAAGTACAGATCGAGGCCGTGTTCTTGAACTCTGTGCCGTTGTCACTCCTGATATGCTTGATCTTGACGCCATAGTTGTTCATGGCACGGTTGGCGAAGCGTCTGAAGACATCCTGCACTTCAGTCTTGTAGAGAATTATGTAAACCCATGTATATCTTGAATAATCATCAACAATGATGAAGCCATAGAGACAAGCAGTTGTAGTGAGAGTAGAGTAGTGAGTAGGGCCAAATAAGTCCATGTGTAGCAGCTCGAAGGGTTGAGATATTGTCATGATTGTCTTCGAGGGATGCTTGGCCCTGGTCATCTTTCCAGCTTCGCAGGCACCGCACAAATGATCCTTCTTGAACTTGATGCCCTCGATGCCTATGACATGCTTCTTCTTTGCGAGAGTGTGTAAGTTCCTCATGCCAGCATGCCCTAGACTCCGATGCCAGAGCCAGCACTCTGAAGCTTTTGCAAGAAGGCATACGGCAAGCTGTGGCCCTGCTGAGAAATCTACCATGTATGGATCATCTTTGTGGTACCTTCAAAGACTAGAGACTTGTCAGATTCCATAAGTACAAGGCAACGATATTTTCCAAATATCACAATCATGTTCAAGTCACAAAGCATTGAGACAGACATTAAGTTGAAACCAAGGGATTCAACAAGCATCACTTTATCCATGTGCTGATCCTTTGAGATTGCAACTCTACCTAGACCCAATACCTTGCTTTTACCAGTGTCAGCAAATGTGATGTGACTCTTGTCAGATGGACGTAAGGTTGAGTCCATGAGAAGACTTCGATCACCAGTCATATGATTAGTGCATCCGCTGTCCATAATCCATTCTGAAGCATGAGGTGTCATACCCTACAGTACAGTTGGGGGATAGGCTTCACCAAGAGTATTGTGAAGCATAAACATTTGACGGGCAAGAGGATTATCAAAGCTCATATCAAGATTAGGACTGATAGGATGATTGGCAAACGATTCAGGAACAAAATACATAGTGAGACCATTTGGGCATTTGATCTTGCACCCTACAAGATGTTTTAGGTCCCCAGCAATAGCATCAGACGCCTTTGATTTCCGGCCGGGGACCTTTCCCTACAAAAGAAAGTTAATTCTTTTTAACCACCCACATCTTCAGGGGTGGCTTAGAAGCAATGAGTCTAACTGCAGCATCTGAGAACTTCGGCTTTGGAGCCCTAGCAAATAGCCTTGCAGGAGATGAATGATACTAATATGAATAAGCAGAAAAGTTCTTAGTCTTATGAACATAGCGGTTTGAAGAAACACGCTCATATTCATAAGTCTGAGTATGGTTTCCCTGCAAAACATTGGCGTTAGGGTGACTCAGGTGAGTCCTCTGTCTGTATGAAGCCTTTGGGCCATATGAAGCCTTTGGTCTGGGATTTGTCTTCTTCCCAGGTGATGTCATGATGACATTCACAGGAAGATTCTCAAGACAACTTTTGGGAACCCAGATCTTCTTCATAGGTGGCCCATTCCTGCAGTTAGTACCAATATACCTGGCAAACACTTCACTGTTCTGATTCTTAAACAGTTTATAGTTTGCATCAAAGGATTCATCAATGATAATAGGGTTAGCACAGGTGAAGCCAGATAAGGTGGATGGATCCACTGAAGGTCCCTTTGCAGCAACCCATGTGGTTTTGGGGTACTGCTCAGGCTTCCAGTAGGAGCCATCAACATTCATTTTCCTCTCGAACCCAACACCCTCTTTCCTAGGGTTTCGGTTCAGAATTTGCTTTTTGAGGACATCGCACAGTGTCTGATGCCCTTTGAGACTTTTGTACATCCCTGTTTCAAGCAATGTCTTCAACCTAGTATTTTCATCAGCAATAGTAGTGGTATCCTCGGCAGAGGGGTTAGTTACCACATCAGCAGTTGAAGATATTGCAACAGTAGCAGCAGTAGAACATTCAGCAACAGAAGTAGCGTTATCATGCTCAAGGCATTTTAGACATGGTGGTTCAAATCCTTCCTGAGCGGAACTGATCTGTTGAGCGCGAAGTGACTCATTCTCTTTTTGAAGATCTTCATGAGTCGCTCTCAATTTCTCAAGCTCTTGCTTCCTTTGAAGATAATCATAGGAGAGCTTTTCATGAGTTGTTGAGAGCGTTTCATGACGACTTTCAAGTTCCTGGTACTTAACATGAAGAATTTTTATGTCTTCAATTTAGGACTGAGAATGGGTCATTTCAGCGTCCAACAGTTCATCGCTTTTATCTAACAGTTTTTGAGTATGTTCCATAGCTTTCTATTGTTCAGCTGCAATTTTAGCAAGTGTTTTGTAGCTAGGTTTGGATTCACAATCAGAGTCATCTTCACTAGATGTTTGAAAGTAAGCATCGCGTGATTTTACCTTGGCACCACGTGCCATGAAGCAGTAGGTGGGAGCAGAGTCGTCCTTGTCATTAGCTTTAGCATTGGTGATGGAGCCATTGTCTTCAGTGTTGAAGATGGACTTGGCAAGGTAGGCTGTAGCTAGAGCCAGACTTGCAACGCCAGGGTCGGACTCCTCCTCAGACTCCAGCTCCGCCTCCTCAGAAGCAAACTCCTCCTCTGAATCCATCTCCTTGCCGACAAAAGCACGAGCCTTGCCAGATGAGCTCTTCTTATGAGATGAAGACTTGGATGAGGACTTGAAAGAAGACTTTGAGGATTTCTTCTTCTTCTTGTCATCAGAATCATGTTCCTTGCTCTTCTTCTTGTTGTTGTTCTCATTGTCCCACTGTGGACACTCAGAGATGTAGTGTCCAGGTTTCTTGCACTTGTGACATGTTCTCTTCTTGTAGTCATGAGTGGAAGCTTCATCATTTCTTGAGCTGGATCGTGAAGACTTTCTGAAGCCCTTCTTCTTAGTGAACTTCTGGAACTTCTTCACAAGCATAGCAAGTTCCTTTCCAATGTCTTCAGGATCATCAGAACTGCAGTCAGATTCTTCTTCAGATGAGGAAACAGCTTTTGCCTTCAAAGGACGAGTTCGGCCATAGTTGGGACCATAGATATCTCTTTTCTCAGATAGCTGGAACTCATGTGTGTTGAGCATCTCAAGTATATCAGACGGATCGAGTGTCTTGAAGTCAGGGCGTTCTTGTATCATGAGGGCAAGGGTGTCGAATGAGCTGTCAAGTGATCTCAGTAGTGTCTTGACGATTTCATGCTTGGTAATCTCAGTGGCGCCGAGAGCACGAAGCTCATTTGTGATGTCAGTGAGGCGATCAAACGTGAGCTGGACATTCTCATTGTCGTTTCTCTTGAAGTGGTTGAAGAGGTTGCGAAGAACACTGATCCTTTGATCTCTCTGGGTTGAGACGCCTTCATTGACCTTGGAGAGCCAGTCCCAGACTAGCTTCGACATTTCCAGAGCACTCACACGGCCATACTGTCCTTTGGTCAGATGACCACAGATGATGTTCTTGGCAGTAGAATCCATTTGAATGAACTTCTTAACATCAGCAGAGTGACACCTTCACCAGTCTTGGGAACGCCATTCTTAACGACATACCAGAGGTCGACATCAATGGCTTCAAGATGCATGCGCATCTTATTCTTCCAGTAGGGATATTCAGTTCCATCGAAGACGGGGCAAGCAGCGGAGACTTTGATTATCCGTGCAGTTGACATAGCTAAAACTCCAGGTGGTTAAACCGAATCACACAGAACAAGGGAGTACCTTGCTATGATACCAATTGAAAGTGCTAGTTATCGACTAGAGGGGGGTGAATAGGCGATTTTTATGGAAGTCTTCAAAACATGAGAGTTTTGAAGACAAACAATAGAAATGAACCTATTGATATGCAGCGGAAGGTAGACTACACTAGGCAAGCCATAGTCAAGTATTCAATGAAGTGAAAGTGCGAAGACTAATAGCAGCTAGGTAGTACGGATCAGGATGGAAGATGGTATGAAGCCAAACAATGATAGAAGTCACATAGTGAAGACAAATAGGTAAAGCAAACAAGCAATGACTTTACGAAGACAAACTGTAAGTAAAGAGAGGGAGAGGATAGAACCAGTCACTTGTTGAGGACACAGGATTTGTTGGACCAGTTCCAGTTGCTATGACAACGGTACATCTGGTTAGGAGGCTGAGATTCAACTCAGAAGACCGCGTCTTCACCTTATCCCCCTTGAGCTAAGGACACCCAGTCCTCGCCCAATTACTCTGGTAAGTCTTCAAGGTAGACTTCCAAACCTTCACAGACTTCCTTCACCGGCGATCCACAATGACTCTTGGATGCTCAGAACGCGACGCCTAACCGGCTGGAGGATTCACAGTCCTCAAGTGTAACAAGTCTTCAGGTCACGCGGATAGAAAGACTTCAGTGATGCCTAACACTCTTTGGCTCTGGGTGTTTGGGCTTTGTCCTCGCAAGGATTTCTCTCTCTCAAAAGCGTCGGAGGTGGGTTGCTCTCAAACGACAAAAGTCGTGCACTAACTCTGAGCAGCCACCAATTTATGGTGTAGGGGGTGGGCTATTTATAGCCACTAGGCAACCCGACCTGATTTGTCCGAAATGACCCTGGGTCACTAAGGAACTGACACGTGTTCCAATGGTCAGATTTCAAACACACGCGGCAACTTTACTTGGGCTACAAGTAAAGCTGACTCATCCAGCTCTGGATAAGATTTGCTCTCATTGTCTTCGCTCAAAGACATAGGATTTTGGTTGAGCATCACTTCAGTCACTCTGACTTTATTCACTGGGACCCCACTTAACAGTACGGTGGTTCCTATGACTCAACAGAGAAGAAAATGAAACAACGAAACAACTAAGTCTTCGCGCTCCATAGTCTTCACGCAATGTCTTCTCTTGTCATAGTCTTCAATGTGAATATCTTCACATACCACCATTGCCTTCAATGTCTTCATACATTTTTAGGGGTCATCTCCGGTAGGTAAACCGAATCAATGAGGGACTACTACCTGTGTTATCCTGCAATTCTCACAAACACATTAGTCCCTCAACCAGGTTTGTCGTCAATACTCCAAAACCAACTAGGGGTGGCACTAGATGCACTTACAAAGTTCTACTTTCCTCCCACTCACTTCTTTTGAGAGAAACTCCTTCTCTAGAAAGGATGCATTCTTAGCAAAAAAGACCTTGCCTTCGGATCTGTGATAGAAGGTGTACCCAACAGTTTCTATTGGGTATCCTATGAAGACGCACTTCTCTGATTTGGGTTCGAGCTTATCACGCTGAACTTTTTCACATAAGCATCGCAACCCCAAACTTTAAGAAACGACAACTTAGGTTTCTTGCCAAACCATAGTTCATACGATGTCGTCTCAACGGATTTAGATGGTGCCCAATTTAATGTGAATGTAGTTGTCTCTAATGCATAACCCCAAAACGGTAGTGGTAAATCGGTAAGAGACATCATAGATCGCACCATATCTAATAAAGTACGGTTACGATGTTCGGACACACCATTACGCTGTGGTGTTCCAGGTGGCATGAGTTGTGAAACTATTCCACATTGTTTTAAATGAAGGCCAAACTCGTAACTCAAATATTCACCTCCACGATCAGATCATAGAAACTTCATTTTCTTGTTACGATGATTCTCCACTTCACTCTGAAATTCTTTGAACTTTTCAAATGTTTCAGACTTGTGTTTCATCAAGTAGATATACCCATATCTTCTCAAATCATCTGTGAAGGTCAGAAAATAACGATACCTGCCGCAAGCCTCAACACTCATCGGACCGCATACATCGGTATGTATTATTTCCAATAAGTCAGTGGCTCGCTCCATTGTTCCGGAGAACGGAGTTTTCGTCATCTTGCCCATGAGGCATGGTTCGCAAGTATAAAGTGATTCCAAAAATCCATCCATGTGGAGTTTCTTCATGCGCTTTACACCAATATGACCTAAACAACAGTGCCACAAATATGTTGCGCTATCATTATCAACTTTGCATCTTTTGGCATCAATATTATGAATATGTGTACGATCGAGATTGAATAAACCATTTACAATGGGTGTATGGCCATAGAAGGTTTTATTCATGTAAACAGAACAACAATTATTCTTTGACTTAAATGAATAACCGTATTGCAATAAACATGATCGATGCGGCTTGAAGCTACGTTGGTATTTCCCCAAAGAGGAAGGGATGATGCAGCACAGCGGCGGTAGGTATTTCCCTCAGATGTGAAACCAAGGTTATCGAACCAGTAGGAGAACCAAGCAACACAACGTAAACAGCACCTGCACACCAAATAACAACTACTCGCAACCCGACGTGTAAAAGGGGTTGTCAATCCCTTTCGGGTAGCGGCGCCCCAAGATAGGCAAACAGACGTGAATAAAATTGTACTAGATTGATATCGAATTCCAAAAAAATAAGAATAAATTGCAGCAAGGTATTTTTGTATTTTTGGTTTAATATATCTGAAAATAAAAGCAAAGGAAAATAGATCGCAAAGGCAAATAATATGAGAAAGAGACCCATGGGCCGTAGGTTTCACTAGTGGCTTCTCTCGAGAAAAATAGCAAATGGTGGGTGAACAAATTACTGTTGGGCAACTGATAGAACTTCAAATAATCATGACGATATCCAGGCAATGATCATTACATAGGCATCACGTCCAAGATTAGTAGACCGACTCCTGCCTGCATCTACTACTATTACTCCACACATCGACCGCTATCCAGCATGCATCTATTGTATTAAGTTCATGGAGAAACAGAGTAATGCAATAAGAACGATGACATGATGTAGACAAGATCTATCTATGTAGAGATAGACCCCATCATTTTATCCACAGTAGCAACGATACATACGTGTCGGTTCCCTTTCTGTCACTGGGATCAAGCACCGTAAGATCGAACCCACTACAAAGCACCTCTTCCCATTGCAAGATAAATAGATCAAGTTGGCCAAACAAAACCCAAATATCGGAGAAGAAATACGAGGCTATCAGCTATCATGCATATAATGATACATACATGATTGATGCGGCTTGAAGCTACATCGGTATTTCCCCAAAGAGGAAGGGATGATGCAGCACAGCGGCGGTAGGTATTTCCTGTTGGGGAACGTAGTAATTCAAAAAAACTCCTATGATCACGCAAGATCTATCTAGGAGAAGCATAACAATGAGACGGGAGAGTGTGTCCACGTACCCTCGTAGACCGAAAGCGGAAGCATTATGTAACACGGTTGATGTAGTCGAACGTCTTCGCAATCCACCCGATCCAAGTACCGAACGTACGACACCTCCGTGTTCAGCACACGTTAAGCACGATGACGTTGCTCGAGCTCTTGATCCAGTAGAGGATCGAGGGAGAGTTCCGTCAGCACGATGGCGTGGCGACGCTGTGGGTGATGTGATCCACGCAGGGCTTCGCCTAAGCACTATGATAATATGACCGAGGTGGTAAACTGTGGAGGGGGGCACCGCACACGGCTAAGGAATAATTGATGTCCCTTTGGGGTGCCCCCCACCCCCGTATATAAAGGGCGGAGGAGGAGGCCGGCGGCCAAGGAGGGCGCACCAAGGGGGGAGTCCTACTTGGACTCCTAGTCCAAGTAGGATTCGCCCCCACTCCTTCCTTCCAACGGAGGGGGAAAGGGGAAAGAGGTGGAGAGGGAGAAGGAAAGGGGGCCGCGCCCCCAACCCTTGTCCAATTCGGATTGGCCTTGGGGGGCGCGTGCCACCTCCTGTGGCTGCCTCCTCCTCTCCACTAAGGCCCATGAGGCCCATTAACTTTTCCCGGGGGGTTCCGATAGCGTCCTGGTACTCCGATAAAACCCCGAACCTTTTCGGAACCATTCCGGTGTCCGTATATAACCTTCCAATATATGAATCTTTACCTCTCGACCATTTCGAGACTCCTCGTCATGTCCGTGATCTCATCCGGGACTCCGAACAAACTTCGGTCACCAAAAGACATAACTCATAATACAAATCGTCATCGAACGTTAAGCGTGCGGACCCTATGGGTTTGAGAACTATGTAGACATGACCGAGACACATCTCCGGTCAATAACCAATAGCGGAACCTGGATGCTCATATTGCCTCCTACATATTCTACAAAGATATTTATCAGTCAAACCGCATAACAACATACGTCATTCCCTTTGTCATCGGTATGTTACTTGCCCGAGATTCGATCGTCGGTATCATCATACCTAGTTCAATCTCGTTACCGGCAAGTCTCTTTACTCGTTCCGTAATGGATCATCCCGCAACTAACTCATTAGTCACATTGCTTGCAAGGCTTATAGTGATGAGCATTACCGAGAGGGCCCAGAGATACCTCTCCGATACACGGAGTGAAAAATCCTAATCTTGATCTATGCCAACTCAACAAACACCTTCAGAGACACCTGTAGAGCATCTTTATAATCACCCAGTTACATTGTGACGTTTGATAGCACACAAAGTGTTCCTCCGGTATTCGGGAGTTGCATAATCTCATAGTCAGAGGAATATGTATAAGTCATGAAGAAAGCAATAGCAATAAAACTAAATGATCATAATGCTAAGCTAATGATGGGTCTTGTTCATCACATCATTCTCTAATGATGTGATCCCGTTCATCAAATGACACACATGTCCATGGCTAGGAAACTTAACCATCTTTGATTAACGAGGTAGTCAAGTAGAGGCATACTAGGGACATTTTGTTTGTCTATGTATTCACACATGTACTAAGTTTCCGGTTAATACAATTCTAGCATGAATAATAAACATTTATCATGATATAAGGAAATATAAATAACAACTTTATTATTACCTCTAGGGCATATTTCCTTCAGTCTCCCACTTGCACTAGAGTCAATAATCTAGATTACATAGTAATGATTCTAACACACATGGAGTCTTGGTGCTGATCATGTTTTGCTCGTGAGAGAGGCTTAGTCAACGGGTCTGCAACATTCATATCCGTATGTATCTTGCAAATCTCTATGTCTCCCTCCTTGACTTGATCGCGGATGGAATTGAAGCATCTCTTGATGTGTTTGGTTCTCTTGTAAAATCTGGATTCTTTCGCCAAGGCTATTGCTCCAGTATTGTCACAAAAGATTTTCATTGGACCCGATGCACTAGCTATTACACCTAGATCGGATATGAACTCCTTCATCCAGACTCCTTCATTTGCTGCTTCCGAAGCAGGTATGTACTCCGCTTCACACGTAGATCCCGCCACGACGCTCTGCTTGGAACTGCACCAACTTACAGCTCCACCATTCAATATAAGTACGTATCCGGTTTGTGACTTAGAGTCATCCGGATCAGTGTCAAAGCTTGCATTGATGTAACCATTTACGACAAGCTCTTTGTCACCTCCATAAACGAGAAACATATCCTTAGTCCTTTTCAGGTATTTCAGGATGTTCTTGACCATTGTCCAGTGATCCACTCCTAGATTACTTTGGTACCTCCCTGCTAAACTTATAACAAGGCACACATCAGGTCTGGTACACAGCATTGCTTACATGATAGAACCTATGCCTGAGGCATAGGGAATGACCTTCATTTTCTCTCTATCTTCTGTAGTGGTCGGGCATTGAGTCTGACTCAACTTCACACCTTGTAACACAGGCAAGAACCCTTTCTTTGACTGATCCATTTTGAACTTCTTCAAAACTTTATCAAGGTATGTGCTTTGTGAAAGTCCAATTAAGCATCTTGATCTATCTCTATAGATCTTGATGCCCAATATATAAGCAGCTTCACAAAGGTCTTTCATTGAAAAATTCTTATTCAAGTATCCTTTTATGCTATCCAGAAATTCTATATTATTTCCAATCAACAATATGTCATCCACATATAATATCAGAAATGCTACAGAGCTCCCACTCGCTTTCTTGTAATACATGCTTCTCCAAAAGTCTGTATAAAACCACATGTTTTGATCACACTATCAAAGCGTATATTCCAACTCCGAGAGGCTTGCACCAGTCCATAAATGATCGCTGGAGCTTGCACACTTCGTTAGCACCTTTAGGATCGACAAAACCTTCTGGTTGCATCATATGCAACTCTTCTTTAAGATATCAATCAAGGAATGCAGTTTTCACATCCATTTGCCAAATTTCATAATCATAAAATGCGGCAATTGCTAACATGATTCGGACAGACTTAAGCATCGCTACGGGTGAGAAGGTATCATCGTAGTCAACTCCTTGAACTTGTCGAAAACCTTACGCAACAAGTCGAGCTTTGTAAACAGTAACATTACCGTCAGCGTCAGTCTTCTTCTTGAAGATCCATTTATTTTCTATGGCTTGCCGATCATCGCGCAAGTCAACCAAAGTCCATACTTTGTTCTCATACATGGATCCCATCTTAGATTTCATGCCTCAAGCCATTACGTGGAATCTGGGCTCATCACCGCTTCCTCATAGTTCGTAGGTTCGTCATTGTCAAGTAACATGACCTCCAGAACAGGATTACCGTACCACTCTAGTGCGGATCGTACTCTGGTTGACCTATGAGGTTCGGTAGTAACTTGATCTGAAGTTTCATGATCATCATCATTAGCTTCCTCATTAATTGGTGTAGGAATCACTGGAACCGATTTCTGTGATGAACTACTTTCCTCCCACTCACTTCTTTTGAGAGAAGGTACAATTACCTCATCAAGTTCTACTTTCCTCCCACTCACTTCTTTCGAGAGAAACTCCTTCTCTAGAAAGGATCCATTCTTAGCAACGAATATCTTGCCTTCGGATCTGTGATAGAGGTGTGCCCAACAGTCACCTTTGGGTATCCTATGAAGACACATTTCTCCGATTTGGGTTTGAGCTTATCAGGTTGAAGCTTTTTCACATAAGCATCGCAGCCCCAAACTTTAAGAAACGATAGCTTAGGTTTCTTGCTAAACCACATTTCATATGGTGTCGTCTCAACAGATTTAGATGGTGCCCTATTTAACATGAATGCAGCCGTCTCTAAAGCATAACCCCACAATGATAGCGGTAAATTGGTAAGAGGCATCATAGATTGCACCATATCTAATAAAGTACGGTTACGACGTTCAGACACACCATTACATTTTGGTGTTCCAGGTGGCGTGAGTTGAGAAACTATTCCACATTGTTTCAAATGAAGACCAAATTCATAACTCAAATATTCACCTCCACGATCAGATCGTAGAAACTTTATTTTCTTGTTACGATGATTTCCTACTTCACTCTGAAATTCTTTGAACTTTTCAAATGTTTCATACTTATGTTTCATCAGGTAGATATACCCATATCTTCTCAAATCATCTGTGAAGGTTAGAAAATAATGATACCCGCCGTGAGTCTCAACACTCATCGGACCGCATACATCAGTATGTATTATTTCCAATAAGTCAGTTGCTCGCTCCATTGTTCCGAAGAACGGAATCTTAGTCATCTTGCCCATGAGGCACGGTTCGCAAGCATCAAGTGATTCCAAAAGTCCATCAGCATGGAGTTTCTTCATGCGCTTTACACCAATATGACCTAAACGGCAATGCCACAAATAAGTTGCAGTATCATTATTAACTTTGCATCTTTTGGCTTCAATATAATGAATATGTGTATCACTACAATCGAGATTCAACAAAAATAGACCACTCATCAAGGGTGCATGACCATAAAAGATATTACTCATATAAATAGAACAACCATTATTCTCTGATTTAAATGAATAACCTTCTCGCATCAAACAAGATCCAGATATAATGTTCATGCTTAACGCTGGCACCAAATAACAATTATTCAGGTCTAAAACTAATCCCGATGGTAGATGTAGAGGTAGCGTGCCGACGGCGATCACATCAACCTTGGAACCATTTCCCACACGCATCGTCACCTTGTCCTTAGCCAATCTTTGTTTAATCCATAGCCCCTGTTTCGAGTTGCAAATATTAGCAACAGAACCAGTATCAAATACCCAGGAGCTACTACGAGCATTAGTAAGGTACACATCAATAACATGTATATCAAATATACCTTTTACTTTGCCATCCTTCTTATTCGCCAAATACTTGGGGCAGTTCCGCTTCCAGTGACCAGTCCCTTTGCTGTAGAAGCACTCAGTCCCAGGTTTAGGTCCAGACTTGGGTTTCTTCCCTTGAGAAGCAACTTGCTTGCTGTTCTTCTTGAAGTTCCCTTTCTTTCCTTTACCCTTTTTTCTTGAAACTAGTGGTCTTGTTAACCATCAACACTTGATGCTCCTTCTTGATTTCTACCTCCGTAGCCTTTAGCATCGGAAGAGCTCGGGAATTGTCTTTTCCATCCCTTGCATATTATAGTTCATCATGAAGCCTTTATAGCTTGGTGGCAGTGATCGAAGAACTCTGTCAATGACACTATCATCAGGAAGACTAACTCCGAGCTGAGTCAACTGGTTGTGGTACCCAGACATTCTGAGTATGTATTCACTAACAAAACTATTCTCCTCCATTTTGCAGCTATAGAACTTGTTGGAGACTTCATATCTCTCAACTCGGGCATTTGCTTGAAATATTAACTTCAACTCCTGGAACATCTCATATGCTCCATGACGTTCAAAACGTCTTTGAAGTCCCAATTCTAAGCCGTAAAGCATGGCACACTGAACTATCGAGTAGTCATCAACTTTGCTCTGCCAGACGTTCATAACGTCCGGAGTTGCTCCTGCAACGGGTCTTGCACCTAGCGGTGCTTCCAGGACGTAATTCTTCTGTGGAGCAATGAGGATAATCCTCAAGTTATGGACCCAGTCTGTGTAGTTGCTACCATCATCTTTCAACTTAGCTTTCTCTAGGAATGCATTAAAATTCAAGGGAACGGTAACACGGGCCATTGATCTACAACAACACAGACATGCAAAAACTATTAGGTACTAAGTTCATGATAAATTAAAGTTCAATTAATCATATTACTTAAGAACTCCCACTTAGATAGACATCCCTCTAGTCATCTAAATGATCACGTGATCCATATCAACTAAACCATGTCTGATCATCACATGAGATGGAGTAGTTTTCAATGGTGAACATCTCTATGTTGATCATATCTACTATATGATTCACGTTCGACCTTTCGGTCTCAGTGTTTTGAGGCCATATCTGCATATGCTAGGCTCATCAAGTTTAACCTGAGTATTCCGTACGTGCAAAACTGGCTTGCACCCATTGTATGTGAACGTAGAGCTTATCACACCCGATCATCACGTGGTGTCTCGGCACGACAAACTGTAGCAACGGTGCATACTCAGGGAGAACACTTATACCTTGAAATTTAGTGAGGAATCATCTTATAATGCTACCGCCGTACTAAGCAAAATAAGATGCATAAAGGATAAACATCACATGCAATCAAAATATGTGACATGATATGTCCATCATCATCTTATGCCTTTTATCTCCATCTCCAAAGCACCCTCGTGATCTCCATCGTCACCGGCTTGACACCTTGATCTCCATCGTAGCATCGTTGTCGTCTCACCAACTATTGCTTCCACGACTATCGCTACTGCTTAGTGATAAAGTAAAGCAATTACATGGCGATTGCATTTCATACAATAAAGCGACAACCATAAGGCTCCTGCCAGTTGCCGATAACTTTTACAAAACATGATCATCTCATACAACAATTTATATCTCATCACGTCTTGACCATATCACATCACAACATGCCTTGCAAAAACAAGTTAGACGTCCTCTACTTTGTTGTTGCAAGTTTTACGTGGCTGCTACGGGCTTCTAGCATTTGTCAAGTGTGCTGTTTTAACCTTCAACAAGGACCGGCCATAGTCAAACTCAATTCAACTAAAGTTGGAGAAACAGACACCCGCTAGCCACCTGTGTGCGAAGCACGTCGGTAGAACCAGTCTCATGAACGCGGCATGTAATGTCGGTCCGGGCCGCTTCATCCAACAATACCGCCGAATCAAAGTAAGACGTTGGTGGTAAGCAGTATGACTATTATCGCCCACAACTCTTTGTGTTCTACTCGTGCATATCATCTACGCATAGACTGGCTCCGATGCCACTGTTGGGAAACGTAGTAATTCAAAAAAATTCCTACAATCACTCAAGATCTATCTAGCAGAAGCATAGCAACGAGACGGGAGAGTGTGTCCATGTACCCTCATAGACCGAAAGCAGAAGCGTTATGTAACGCGGTTGATGTAGTCGAACGTCTTCGCGATCCAACCGATCCAAGTACCGAACGTACGGCACCTCCGCGTTCAGCACACGTTCAGCACGATGACGTCCCTCGAGCTCTTAATCTAGTAGAGGGTTGAGGGAGAGTTCTGTCAGCACAACAGTGTGGCGACGGTGTTGGTGATGTGATCCACGTAGGGCTTCACCTAAGCACTACGACAATATGACCGAGGTGGTAAACTGTGGAGGGGGGCACCGCGCACGGCTAAGGAATAATTGATGTCCCTTTGGGGTGCCCCCGCCCTTGTATATAAAGGGGTGGGGAGGAGGAGGCCAGCGGCCAAGGAGGGCGCACCAAGGGGGGAGTCCTACTTGGCCTCCCAGTCCAAGTAGGATTCGCCCCCCTCCTTCCTTCCAACGGAGGGGGAAAGGGGAAAGAGGTGGAGAGGGAGAAGAAAAGGGGGGCCGCGCCCCCACCCCTGGTCGACTTCGGATTGGGCTTGGGGGCGCCACCTCCTGTGGCTGCCTCCTCCTCTCCACTAAGGCCCATGAGGCCCATTAACTTTTCTCGGGGGGTTCCGATAGCCTCCCGGTACTCCCATAAAACGCCGAACCTCTTCGAAACCATTCCGGCGTCCGTATATAACCTTCCAATATATGAATCTTTACCTCTCGACCATTTTGAGACTCCTCGTCATGTTTGTGATCTCATCCGGGACTCCGAACAAACTTCGGTCACCAAAACACATAACTCATAATACAAATCGTCATCGAACATTAAGCGTGCGGACCCTACGGGTTCGAGAACTATGTAGACATGACCGAGACACATCTCCGGTCAATAACCAATAGCGGAACCTGGATGCTCATATTGGCTCCTACAAAGTCTACGAAGATCTTTATCGGTCAAACTACATAGCAACATACGTCATTCCCTTTGTCATCGGTATGTTACTTGCCCGAGATTCGATCGTCAGTATCATCATACCTAGTTCAATCTCGTTACCGGCAAGTTGAAGGAAATATGCCCTATAGGCAATAATAAAGTTGTTATTTATATTCCTTATATCATGATAAATGTTTATTATTCATGCTAGAATTGTATTAACCGGAAACTTAGTACATGTGTGGATACATAGACAAACAGAGTGTCCCTAGTATGCCTCTACTTGACTAGCTCGTTAATCAAAGATGGTCAAGTTTCCTAGCCATAAACATGTGTTGTCATTCGATAAATGGGATCACATCATTAGAGAATGATGTGATGGACAAGACCCATCCGTTAGCTTAGCATAATGATCATTTAGTTTTTCTTCTATTGCTTTCTTCATGACTTATACATGTTCCTCAAACTATGAGATTATGCAAGTCCCGAATACCGGAGGAACACCTTGTGTGCTATCAAACGTCACAACGTAACTGGGTGATTATAAAGATGCTCTACAAATGTCTCTGAAGGTGTTTGTTGGTTTGGCATAGATCGAGATTAGGATTTGTCACTCCGAGTATCGGAGAGGTATATCTGGGCCCTCTCGGTAATGCACATCACTATGAGCCTTGCAAGCAATGTGACTAATGAGTTAGTCATGGGATGATTCATTACGGAACGAGTAAAGAGACTTGCCGGTAACGAGATTGAACTAGGTATGATGATACTGACGATCGAATCTCGGGCAAGTAACATACCGATGACAAAGGGAACAACGTATGTTGTTATGCGGTTTGACCGATAAAGATCTTCGTAGAATATGTAGGAACCAATATGAGCATCCAGGTTCTGCTATTGGTTATTGGCCGGAGATGTGTCTCGGTCATGTCTACATAGTTCTCGAACCCGTAGGATCCGCACGCTTAACGTTCGATGACGATTTGTATTATGAGTTATGTGATTTGATGACCAAAGTTTGTTCGGAGTCCCGGATGAGATCACGGACATGACGAGGAGTATCGAAGTGGTCGAGACATAAAGATTGATATATTGGACGATCTTATTCGGACACCGGATGAGTTCCGAGGGGTACCGGATAATTATCGGAGCGCCGGAGGGTTATCGGAACCCCCCGGGGGAACTAATGGGCCTCGATGGGCCTTAATGGGAAGAGAGGAAGGGCCAGGAGGGGTTGGCCACCCCCCTGGGTCCGAATTGGACTAGGGGAAGGGAGCGGCGCCCCCCTTTCCTTCCCTTCCCCCTCTTCCTTCCTTCTCCCCCCTCTTCCTTAGGTGGAAACCTACTAGAACTTGGAGTCCTAGTAGGATTCCCCTCTCCTGCCGCGCCCTAGGAGGGCCGGCCGGCCTCCCCTTGTCGGTGTCAAAACCGGCGATCTCGGGTAGGGGTCCCGAACTGTGCGTCTGAGGATCAAAGGTAACAGGAGGCAGGGGACATGATGTTATCCAGGTTCGGGCCCTCTTAATGGAGGTAATACCCTACTTCCTGCTTGATTGACTATGATGAATATAGGGGTTACAAGAGTTGATCTACCTCGAGATCGTAATGGCTAAACCCTAGATGTCTAGCCTGTATGATTGTGTTCGCCTCTACGGACTAAACCCTCTGGTTTATATAGACACCAGAGGGGCCTAGGGTTGTACAGAGTCGGTTTACAGAGAAAGGTATCTTCATATCCAAACGCCAAACTTGCCATCCACGCAAAGTAGAGTCCCATCCGGACACGGGGGAAGGTCTTCTAACTTTTATCTTCGCAGCCCATCAGTCCGGCCCATGTCACACAGCACGGACGCCCGGGGACCCCCTAATCCAGGACTCCGTCAGTAGCCCCTGAACCAGGCTTCAATGACGATGTGTCCGGCGCGCAGATTGTCTTCGGCATTGCAAGGCGGGTTCCTCCCCCGAATACTTCAAAGCAGTTGACCAAAAGAACTATATCCGGCTCCATGTTACAGCTACAACCCTGAACCACAAGGGCAAAATACTTAAGCAAACAAGTCATGTCTACTGACAGCTTTTCCGGCGAGATGTTATTTCTAGCCTTATTATTATTTCGAACCGTTTTTCAGCCTCCCACTTCGTATTTCGAGGCACGGTCCTTATTGACACGTCTTGTCAATGCGGAGATCGCGCCCCCTTATTGCGGGATTCTCATCAATACAGGTTTGGGTAATCCAACCGTGCCGTTTGCATGACCCCTTGGGAATAGGCGAGTTTTAAGGCTCGTGGGGGGACGCTTGATATTTATTGCCTTTCTAAAGAGATAAGGACCCATCCTTTTACCCCACGCCATCTTCTTCCTCAGCCCATTCGTCCTCGAGCTCCAGTGCCCAAGCTTCAATCCTTTTCGTCCCCAGCAAGCACTCCAGCCATGTCCAGATCTGGAGCGCGGGGCAAGTGGATGGCCTCCTCCGTCACGCAGGGGAACATCAAGGAACTCCATGAAGCGGGGTACTTGTCAAAGAAATTGCCCACCGGCTTCCTACTAAAAAGCAGATCGTCCCCACTCCGGAGTCCAATGAGAGGGTAGTATTTATCCCCCATTTTCTCCGTGGACTAGGGTTTCCTCTCCACCCTTTCGTCTGTGGGCTCATGTTCTATTACGGGCTAGACTTTCACGATCTAGCCCCAAATTCCTTCCTCCACATCTCGGCGTTCATTGTCGTGAGCGAGGCGTTCCTCCGCATCCCCCCCATTTCGGATTATGGCTTAAGGTCTTCAACGTGAAGCCGAAAGTGGTAGACGGTCAACACGTGGAGTGCGGCAGCGCCATGGTGAGTAAGCTCCCCAACGTCACTTGGCCCCAGTGGGCCTTTGTGGAGACCGTGAAGGGATGGCAACAGGAGTGGTTCTATGTCACAGATCCTCGCGACGCCGCGTGGGCTTCCATTCTGAGTTCAAATCCGGGCCTCCAATGCGGCTCACATCGTGGGTTAAGAAGGGCCTAGACTAGGTGATGACGTTGTAGAAGCGTGTCAAGGGCGTCATAGAGAAGAACACCAGCCTCGCTGACGTGATCCGGGTGATGCTTTTTCGCCCGATTCTCCCTTGCCAGTGCCAGACTCTCCATATGTGGGAGTTCAATCTGGCCAGCCCTCGGACCCTGCAGCGATTCTTCAGCATGACGCACGAAGAAATCTGGAAGCTGCTTTTCAAGGCCAGAAGTCGTGGACGAGCACAACCGAAGACCTCAACCTCGACTGCGCTCACCCGGCCACTCCAGTAAGTTTTCAGATTTCCAAACATAACCTCTACTCATAGATCCGATGAGTATGCTGAGCCTTCCTTTTCTCCTTCAGGTCTGGACAAAGAAAGCAGAGTGGATCAACTGTCCGACTCCGCTGCTCGAAGACCCAGCTATCCCTTTGCTGACAAAGATGCTGGTTCCTGCGCCATACTAGGCGCCGGAGAAGAAGGCAAGAAGAAGGGCAAGGAGGCCAGAAGTGGCCTCCACCGTAAAGGTACTTCGAACATCGTGTCCGAAGACACCGAGGTCCTCTCCTCCCCTGAGGGAGATGAGGATGAAGAGGACGAGGAGGAGAGCAATTCTCTCCTCAAGGGGGAGAGAAGAAGAGGGGGGCGTCCGCGGACCTAGAAGCGGAGGCGTCCAAGAAGGGGAAGATCTTACTTTCGGATGATTCAGAGTCGGACACTGAAGTCATCCCCGAGCGGCGCCTCAGGCCGAAGCCCCCTGCCGAATCATGACTTTTTAGAAATACCATACATACATCCGGCCTTTTACAGATCATGGGTTAACGATTTATTTGCGTATTTTCAGTCCGGCCCATGATCTCCCCCAACAATCATCGTCTTCGGGGAACTCGTTGGTGCTGGAGATGATGGAGAGCGAAACGCCTCAGCAAACCTCTCCGCCCCCGAGCCACGGATGGCACTGAGGTGTTGTCCCAAAGGACTTCTCCAGGCCAGGGGAGATGTGGAAGGCCGCTAAAAACGGTGCCAGAGGGTAGTGCCTCGGTTGCCGAAAACATGGGGGATACTATACCCATGGAAACTGACAAAGGGGGCCTGGATCAGTCTGGGACCCAGCCGAATATCGCTCCAGAGACCCACACGGTTCCGGAGTCGAGCGAGCAGCCCCCTTCCAGGGAAGGGGGAGGTCAGACTCCACCGGCGCTCTCTACCAATCTGGAGGCGCCGAATATGCTGAGGGAAGCACTTCAATGTGCTTCCGTCATGGAAGAGCACCGTACCCTGATGGGTACGGTGGTTGAGAAAGTTCAGTCCACCAACAGCGGTCTGAACGAAGCTTTCACTAGCCTGTTAACAGGTTTTGAGGTAAGTGATATAACATGCTTTAGCCGCTTTTCGTATTGGAAGAATGTGCCTGTATATAGATAGTAGCCCCTGAGACTCTGTTTGGGTCTTTGGAAAAAGAACTGAATAGAGGATCAAATAATCACTAGAGATAACACGTTCATCTATTTTGATAAACAGGCTTCACTGTTGGCGGCTTCAGCTAAAGATGCTGAAGTGGCCGAACTCCAGCGGAAACTGAAGCTGGCTGACGATGAGATCGACCATATTAACAAGCGGTTCGATGAGGCCCAAGGTATGCCCCTTTTTATTTTAAAAGGCTCCTTCACGAGTCTAAGTTATAGTGCAAACTCAGAGTTCAAGCTCATGTCGCTGCTATGTAAATGCTTGTAGGCAACACAACCGAGGTCGAGGCCCTCAAGAAAGCCCTTGCCGAAGCCAAGAAGGAGGTGGGGGCAAGCAAAGCAGCCGCAGAGAAAGCGGCTGCGAATGTAGAGGCCGAAGAGGCCGACCGCCTTCAGTATGAGGCAAGGGTGACCGAAGTAGAACAAGCGCTCTAGGAGGCCGCCACCAAGTGCGAGTCCTTGGAGGAGAGTAACAAGGCCCAAGCGGCCGAACTCGCCAAGGTTCTTCGAGCTGCGAAGGAGCCGCGGTCCGAGTCCCGGGCGGCTCGTGAGGAGATCAAGCAAGCTAGACAGATAGCGGTTGGTAAGCCTTTTGTTTTGCAGAGTATATTCGGCTGTCGAATATATGCTTTGCTAAATCGACTCTGGAGTGCTCCAGACGCTTTTGCGGATCTCCCGAGGTGTGCTGCCAACACCGCCGAGTATTTTCGGGCCCAAGAAGGAAACACGATGGAGAAGCTCTTTTGGTCGCAGTACTTGGCGCCGGAGTGACCAGCGTTACTGAACAATCAGATGATGCAGCTGGCGGAGTTGCATAGGATGTCCGGTTTGGCCATGAAGGACATCATAGTCCGGATATGGCCAGCGGACCCATTCTGAGCAGCTACTTCGGCCTGGTCAAACGGCTCGGTGATGCCTTACCCCGAGTGGAGGCGGTGAAGCGCTCGGCATGCATAGAGGGTGCCCGTGTCAAGATGCACTGAGCGAAGATGAAGGCCGCCGACGTGGCGGTTGAGGGTCCGCCCGGAGGCAAGGTCCACCGAAAGCCAGAGCACTATTTTGAAGATGTCCTTGAGGGTGCCCGTTTGATAGAGGGTCAATGCTCGAAGGATATTATGTTCGAGTAAATGTATCCGGGCTATCCGGACAATGTATTATAGACCAAGGTCGTGTAATATATTTTATGCATTTATCTTAACTATTTTCCTCCTGTGTGGCCGTATACTACTATTCTGAAAGTTTGCCAGTCGTCGGCTTCAGCCCCCACGTAGATACTACGGGGGTGTTCGGGATGACGTATAATCACTCTTGACCCAACATCTTGGTCCGTAAAGGAGGTGATTTACATAGTGAACCAGGAAATCGGACTATGCGGCTTTAACACTTTCTTGTAGCCATAGGAGCGTGATAATGGGACTGCAAGGCAGCCCCTGGTGCTTATGCGGCTATCGAACTTGGATGACTTAAGCGCATGACTGGAAAGAGCCAGTCCTTCGTGTAATACGGAAGAAATCGCTAAAGATTTAATAAGTCACTGAATTGCTGACCAGCTCTCACCGCATCACGACAATCAGTTTTTGGCTTTCTCTACTGAGGTGCTTAATCAGGCCAGCCAGAAACACAATCGAAGTAGTTCTCCCTTTACTACCTTAGCCAAAAACGGAACATAAGGTAGCAAGCACAGGAGCCGGGCGACCCAACTATTGACCAAAGACGTGATTCGGAGCCGATGCATATAATGCAGTATTTGAGACACCGAAGTGTACTCTGAGAGTGTTCGGACTTTCTATTGTTGAAGGTATATATATGGCTTGAATAGAGCCCTTGGTGATTTAAGTCGTACCAAGGTGTATATGCTAATTTGGACGTGAAGTGGAAGAACAGATTAAAAAACAAGCCAATACCGGACAGGGTTGGGCGAAACTGTTTCCATTATAGTCTGATTGGTACGTCAAAACGTATTTTTATAGAACATGCGATGAGCATCACGGCTATTTTACATGTCGGGGGCAAGGGAAAGCTGTATATAGGTCCTAGAATTAAAAAGATGATCTTGAAGATCCTTTGGACACTCTGCCGCATGTCTGTGCCGCTTTTCGCCTTGGTGTATGATCCTTTGAGAGGATCAACAATTGAGTATGCATAAGAGGCCTAGAAGGGGGCCCTCGTTGCCACCAAAAATTGATGTGGGTTGTGAAGAACCTGGAAAAAGAGAAACAAGAAGAAAAAGGTTGAAAAATATTAAGGTTCGGATAGGGTCGAACCATACCGTGGACCTGTTAGCATGCCTCCGTCCTTGCCCATGGTATCTTTAATGCGTAGTTATGTATGCGCGGTACGTATGCCACTATCAGGCTGGGGCATTGGCGGAGGCCGAATTGCTAATCTAGCTCTGGGCGAGCCGGACTGTCGTTCTGCAGGGTAGACCGGACTCGTTTAACAGTGTCTGGGGGATTGGCTGCCAGTATGGTTTTTGGCTTCGTGAGGCCACCCTTCACTTCGGCTACGAGGGCCGCGGTATGGTCCTCTGTACAGAGGGAGTGCTCCATGTTTCCATTGACTGTTATGACGCCACGTGGTCCAGGCATCTTGAGCTTTAGATAAGCGTAGTGCGGGACTGCATTGAAACGGGCGAAAGTGGTTCGTCCGAGTAGTGCGTGATAGCCACTGCGGAACGGGACGATGTCGAAGATAGGTCTTCCCTCCGAAAATTATCCGGTGAGCCAAAGACGACTTCCAGCGTTATTGTGCAACAGGCTTCTATGCCGAGTATTACCCCTTTAAACGTGGTTTTAGTGGGCTTGATTCTTGATGGATCAATGCCCATTTTGCGGACGGTGTCCTGATAAAGCAGATTGAGACTGCTGCTGCCATCCATAAGGACTCGCGTGAGGTGGAATCCGTCAATAATTGGATCAAGGACCAATGCAGCCGAGCCTCCATGACGGATATTGGTCGGATGGTCTCTATGGCGTAGACGTCCCTTAACGCGCGCTTGCGCTCCCGCTTAGGGAAATGAGTAACGTAGATCATGTTTACAGTTTTGACCTCGTGGGGAAATTTCTTCTGTCCCCCTGTGTTCGGTGGACGAGGCTCTTCATCATCGTCCTCGCTGGGCGGCCCTTTCCCCTTGTGTTCGGCGTTGAGCTTGCCGGCCTGTTTAAAGACCCAACAATTCCTGTTGGTATGATTAGCAGGCTTATCGAGGGTGCCGTGAATCTGAGGCCGATCGAGTATTCTGTCCAAACTAGATGGACCATCTCTATTTCCTTTGAATGGCTTCTTCCGTTGACCGGGTTTGGAGCCACTGAATCCAGCGTTGATCACCATGTCTTTGATACCTTCGTTATTGCTTCGACGCTTGTGCTTGTTGCGTCGTGGCTTGCCATTGCCATCCCTGGCTTCAGAGGTGCCAGGGTCGCTGGTATTGTTGCTTCTACGAGCTAGCCAGCTATCTTCTCACGTGCAAAAGCGGGTCATAAGTGCGGTAAGGGCTGCCATGGACTTCGGCTTTTCTTGGCCGAGGTGTCGGGCGAGCCACTCATCTCGGATGCTGTGTTTAAAGGCCGCGAGGGCTTCGGCATCCGGACAATCCACAATTTGGTTCTTTTTAATCAAGAACCTGGTCCAAAGTTTCCGGGCTGATTCTCCGGGTTGCTGGACTATGTGACTAAGGTCATCGGCGTCTGGAGGCCGAACATAGGTGCCTTGGAAGTTGTCTCTAAAGGCGTCCTCCAGGTCTTCCCAGCTACCAATAGAGTTTTTTGGGAGGCTGTTTAACCAGTGTCGTGCTAGTCCCTTTAATTTTAGCGGGAGCTATTTGATGGCATGGAGATCATCACCGCGGGTCATATGAATATGGAGAAGAAAATCCTCGATCCATACTATGGGGTCTGTGGTGCCATTGTATTCTTCATTGTTCATGAGTTTAAATCCCCCGGGGAATTGGTGCTCCATAACCTCATCGGTGAAACATAAGGGGTGTGCGGCGCCTCTGAGCGATGTCGTGGCGTAGTTCAGATGAGGTCCGAATGCGGTTCTCGGATTGGTGAGGTTGTGCCTGTCACGCCAGGCCTGTTGGCCGTCCTCTCGCATCGGAGCACGCCCCCTTGACCCATAGATTGATCTTGTCTGACTGGCTCTATTGTCCAGGTCCTTGCGTAGGTCATAGGTATAGCCCGAGGCTGCTGCCTCCCTGCCTCGACGGCGGGGTGGCGCGGGCTGGTGTTCGACGTGGGTAGCCGGTCTGTCCCATCCGCGTGGTGGTCGGTCGGGTTCGTCCGCAGTTTTATGCTTTGACGGTATTGGCTCAAGGGCCTTGTCGTCAAATTGAGGTAGTAGCTTATGCCTCGGGTAACTCTTAGTTGGGCGCTCGAGGCCGTATTCCTCGGCTGCCAGGACATTAGTCCATCTGTCATTGAGTATATCTTGTTCAGCTTGAAGCTGCTGCTGCTTGTTTTTCAGGCTTCTCGCAGTGGCGATTAGCCTGCGCTTAAAGCGCTCTTGCTCGAGGGGTTCCTCCGGCAGGATGAAGTCTTCGTCGCCGAGGCTCACGTCCTCTTCGGAGATCGGTAGGCTTGGATCATCTGGGTTAACTTGCCCATCCTCCCAATCATCCTGTTTGGATGTTGGCTCGACAGGGGCTTCGGGGTCTTTGGCATTCTGAGGAGTGTTATTGTCTTCGGTGCCAGTATTACTGTCTTTCTCGCGATGCAATTTTGAGCGACGCCGCTGACATCGACGCTTTGGAGTTGCTTCAGCCGGCTTATCCTCAACCGGATCCTTCTTGCCGTCGTCGCCATCCTCTTTGGGTGTGTCCACCATGTACATGTCGTATGTGGAGGTGGCCGTCCAACATACGGTAAACGGAGGGTCTTGGCCTTGTTCGTCTCCGGCATCGTCGTCCATGCCGTCGATGTCTTCAGAGGCGTAGTCCAGCATGTCGGTTAGATCTTCGACAGTGGCTATGAAGTGGGTGGTGGGTGGGACGTAAAATTCCCCGCTCTCAGCCCCTAGTCCGGGCTGAGCATAATTCGGAAGCGACTCCTCTGTAATGGCGAGGGATCACATTAAGTCCAGAGCCTCGTTTAGGAGTGAGGTTTGGACAGAGAAGCATGAGTCCGCAGGGCTGACCGGGGTGAAAGCCTCCTGGCCGCGCCCGCTTGACGCGGACCTCGAGAGTTCGGACTCAGAGTCCAAGGGAGAGTCCGGCGCTTTAGCGACAAGGGGAGCTTGGTTCGTCCTCGGGTTTGCCAATGACGCCGTCCCCTCCAGATCTTCGGTAGCGAATTCCATAATTGCAGGGGGTCCGGCGGGCTCTGAACTCCCGTCTTCGAACCTGGTAGTCTGCTCTCGATCTAAGGCTAGAGCGGTGGTCGGAGCCGCGAACCCTTCGAAGATCAAGTCTCCTCGGATATCGGCGACATAGTTTAAGTTCCCGAAACTGATCTGATGACCAGGGGCGTAGCTGTCGATCTGCTCAAGGTGGCCAATCGAGTTGGCACGCAGTGCGAAGCTGCCGAATACAAAAAATTGGCTGGGGGGAGTCTCCCCCAAAACAACATCATTGTAGATGATCGAACGAGCCATCGAACCTTCTGTCGACAGCATAGAGGAACTCTCAATGAAAGCACCAATTTCGGTGTCAAAACCGGCCGATCTCAGGTAGGGGGTCCCGAACTGTGCGTCTGAGGATCGAAGGTAACAGGAGGCAGGGGACACGATGTTTACCCAGGTTCGGGCCCTCTTAATGGAGGTAATACCCTACTTCCTACTTGATTGACTATGATGAATATAGGGGTTACAAGAGTTGATTTACCTCGAGATCGTAATGGCTAAACCCTAGATGTCTAGCCTGTATGATTGTGTTCGCCTCTACGGACTAAACCCTCTAGTTTATATAGATACCAGAGGGGCCTAGGGTTGTACAGAGTCGGTTTACAGAGAAAGGTATCTTCATATCCGAACGCCAAACTTGCCATCCACGCAAAGGAGAGTCCCATCCGGACATGGGGGAAGGTCTTCTATCTTGTATCTTCGCAGCCCATCAGTCCGGCCCATGTCACATAGCACGGACGCCCGGGGACCCCCTAATCCAGGACTCCCTCACCCCTCCCCTCCTTTATATACGGGGGCAGCGGGGCACCCTAGGACACACAAGTTTCTCTTAACCGTGTGCGGTGCCCCCCTCCACAGTTACACACCTCGGTCATATTGTCGTAGTGCTTAGGTGAGGCCCTGCACCGGTAACTTCATCATCACCGTCGCAACGTCGTTGTGCTGATGGAACTCTCCCTCAGCCTCAACTGGATCAAGAGTTCGAGGGACGTCATCGAGCTGAACGTGTGCTGATCGTGGAGGTGCCGTACGTTCGGTGCTTGGATCGTTTGGATCGCGAAGACGTTCGACTACATCAACTACGTTACTAAACGCTTCCGCTTTTGATCTACGAGGGTACGTGGACACACTCTCCCCGCTCATTGTTATGCATCTCCTAGATGGATCTTGCGTGATCGTAGGTAAAAAATTTTAAATACTGCGTTCCCCAACACAAGGCTCTTTACTCGTTCTGTAATGCATCATCCCGCAACAAACTCATTAGTCACATTGCTTGCAAGTCTTATAGTGATGAGCATTACCGAGATGGCCCAGAGATACCTCTCCGATACACGGAGTGACAAATCCTAATCTTGATCTATGCCAACTCAACAAACACCTTCGGAGACACTTGTAGAGCATCTTTATAATCACCCAGTTACGTTGTGACGTTTGATAGCACACAAAGTGTTCCTCCGGTATTCGGGAGTTGCATAATCTCATAATCAGAGGAATATGTATAAGTCATGAAGAAAGCAATAGCAATAAAACTAAACGATCATAATGCTAAGCTAATGGATGGATCTTGTCCATCACATCATTCTCTAATGATGTGATCCCGTTCATCAAATGACAAAACTTGTTCATGGCTAGGAAACTTAACCATCTTTGATTAACGAGCTAGTCAAATAGAGGCATACTAGGGACACTCTGTTTGTCTGTGTATTCACACATGTACTAAGTTTCCGGTTAATACAATTCTAGCATGAATAATAAACATTTATCATGATATAAGGAAATATAAATAACAACTTTATTATTGCCTCCAGGGCATATTTCCTTCATTTCCCTCAGACGTGAAACCAAGGTTATCAAACCAGTAGGAGAACCGAGCAACAAAACATAAACAGCACCTGCACACAAATAACAACTACTAGCAACCTGACGTGTAAAAGGGGTTGTCAATCCCTTTCGGGTAGCGGCGCTCCAAGATGGGCAAACAGACATGAATAAAATTGTAGTAGATTGATAGATCGAATGCCAAATAAAATAAATAAGAATAAATTGCAGGAAGGTACTTTTGTATTTTTTGTTTAATAGATCAGAAAATAAAAGCAAAGGAAAATAGACCACAAAGGCAAATAATATGAGAAAGAGACCCGTGGGCCGTAGGTTTCACTAGTGGCTTCTCTCGAGAAAAATAGCAAATGGTGGGTGTGAAAGTGCTAGTTATCGACTAGAGGGGGTGAATAGGCGATTTTTATGAAAGTCTTCAAAACACGAGGGCTTTGAAGACAAACAGTAGAAATGAACCTATTGATATGCAGCGGAAGGTAGACTACACTAGACTAGCTATAGTGAAGTAAGCAATGAAGTGAGAGAACGAAGACTATCAGCAGCTAGGTAGTATGGATCAGGATGGAAGATAGTATGAAGCCAAACAACAAACAATCTTCACACAGTGAAGACAATCAGATCATGCAAGCAGGCAATGACTTCACGAAGACAAACTGTAAGTAAGGGGAAGGGAAGGATAGAACCAGTTGCTTGGTGAGGACAAGGATTTGGTAGACCAGTTCCAGTTGTTGTGACAACTGTGCGTCTGGTTAGGGAGGCTGAGATTTAACTCAGAAGACTGCGTCTTCACCTATTCCCCTTGAGCTAAGAACACTTAGTCCTTGCCCAATCACTCTGGTAAGTCTTCAAGGTGGACTTCCAAACCTTCACGGACTTCGTTCACTGGAAATCCACAATGGCTCTTGGGTGCTCAGAACGCGACGCCTAACCGGCTGGAGGATTCACAGTCCTGAAGTGTAACAAGTCTTCGGATCACGTGGACAGAAAGACTTCAGTGATGCCTAACACTCTTTGGCTCTGGGTGTTTTGGGCTTTGTCCTCACAAGGATCTCTCTCTCAAATTCTTCAGAGGTGGGTTGCTCTCAAACGACAAAAGCCGTGCACTAACTCAGAGCAGCCACCAATTTATGGTGTAGGGGGTGGGCTATTTATAGCCAGGAGGCAACCCGACCTGATTTGTCCAAAATGACCCTGTGTCACTAAGGAACTGTCACGTGTCCAACGGTCAGATTTCAAACACACGCGGCAGCTTGACTTGGGCTACAAGTAAAGCTGACTCATCCAGCTCTGGATAAGATTTGCTCTCATTGTCTTCGCTTGAAGACACGGGATTTGGTTGAGCATCACATCAGTCACTCTGACTTTGTTCACTTGGACCCCACTTAACAATACGGTGGTTCCTATGACTCAACAAAGAAGAAAAGGAAACTACAAAACAACTGTGTCTTCGCACTCCATTGTCTTCATGTGAATGTCTTCTCATGTCATAATCTTCACTGTGAATATCTTCACAGAGCACCATTGCCTTCAATGTCTTCACACATTTTTAGGGGTCATCTCTGGTAGGTAAACCGAATCAATATGGGACTACTACCTGTGTTATCCTGCAATTCTCACAAACACATTAGTCCCTCAACCAAGTTTGTCGTCAATACTCCAAAACCAACTAGGGGTAGTGCTAACTCTTGAGCATGCGTTGGTGTCACCTTGAAGAGGAAAGGGTGATGTAGCAAAGTAGCGTAAGTATTTCCCTCAGTTTTGAGAACCAAGGTATCAATCCAGTAGGAGACAACGCACAAGTCACCTAGTACCTGCACAAGCAATCAAGAACCTTGCAACCAAGGCGATAAAGGGGTTGTCAGTCCCTTTAGGTCACTCGCAAAAGTGAGATCTAATAAAGATAGTAAAGTAAATATTTTTGGTATTTTTGCTGTATAGATTGGAAAGTAAAGATTGCAAAATAGTAAACGAGATGCGATGTAAATAAAAGAGATGCAATATAATAACAAAGAGACCCGGGGGCCATAGGTTTCACTAGTGGCTTCTCTCAAGATAGCATGTATTACGGTGGGTGAACAAATTACTGCCGAGCAATTGATAGAAAAGCGCATAGTTATGAAGATATCTAAGGCTATGATCATGAATATAGGCATCACGTCCGTGTCAAGTAGACCGAAACAATTCTGCATCTACTACTATTACTCCACACATCGACCGCTATCCAGCATGCATCTGGAATATTAAGTTCATAAGAACAGAGTAACGCATTAAGCAAGATGACATGATGTAGAGGGATAAACTCAAGCAATATAACATAAACACCATCTTTTTATCCTCGATGGCAACAATACAATACGTGCATTGCTGCCCCTACTATCACTGGGAAAGGACACCGCAAGATTGAACCCAAAGCTAAGCACTTCTCCCATTGCAAGAAAGATCAATCTAGTAGGCCAAACTAAACCTATAATTCGAAGAGACTTGCAAATATATCAAATCATGCATATAAGAATTTAGAGAAGAACCAAATAATATTCATAGATAATCTTGTTCATAAATCCACAATTCATCGAATCTCAGCAAACACACCACAAAAGAGTATTACATCGAATAGATCTCCAAGAACATCGAGGAGAACTTTGTATTGAGAATCAAAGAGAGAGAAGAAGCCATCTAGCTAATAACTATGGACCCGAAGGTCTGTGGTAAACTACTCACGCTTCATCGGAGAGGCAATGGTGTTGATGTAGAAGCCCTCCGTGATTGATTCCCCCTCCGGCAGATCGCCGGAGAAGGCCCCAAGATGGGATCTCACGGGTACAGAAGGTTGCGGCAGTGGAAAAGTGGTTTCGTGGCTCTCTCTGATCGATCTAGGGTATAAGAGTATATATAGGCGAAAGAAGTACGTCGGTGGAGCTACGAGGGGCCCATGAGGGTGGGGGCGCGCCTACCCCCTGGGCGCACCCCCCCTGCCTCGTGGCCGCCTCGTAGAGTTCCAGGCTTCAACTCCAAGTCTTCTGGAATGCTTTCAGTCCAAGAAAGATCATCGCAAAGGTTTCATTCCGTTTGGACTCCGTTTGGTATTCCTTTTCTGTGAAACTCTAAAATAGGAAAAAAAACAGAAACTGCCACTGGGCCTCCGGTTAATAGGTTAGTCCCAAAAATAATATAAAAGAGCATATTAAAGCCCATTAAACATTGAAAACAGATAATATAATAGCATGGAACAATCAAAAATTATAGATACGTTGGACACGTATCAAGCATCCCCAAGCTTAATTCTTGCTCGTCCTCGAGTAGGTAAATGATAAAAACAGAATTTTTGATGTGGAATGCTACCTATCAAAATTATCAATGTAATTTTCTTTATTGTGGCATGAATGTTCAGATCCGAAAGATTCAAAACAAAAGTTTAATATTGACATAAAAATAATAATACTTCAAGCATACTAATAAAGCAATCATGTCTTCTCAAAATAACATGGACAAAGAAAGCTATCCCTACAAAATCATATGGTCTGGCTATGCTCTATCTTCATCACACAAAGTATTTAAATCATGCACAAACCCGATGACAAGCTAATCAATTGTTTCATACTTTTGATGTTCTCAAACTTCTTCAATCTTCACGCAATACATGAGCGTGAGCCATGGACATAGCACTATAGGTGGAATAGAATGGTGGTTGTGGAGAAGACAAAAAGGAGAAGATAGTCTCAAATCAACTAGGCGTATCAACGGGCTATGGAAATGCCCATCAATAGATATTAATGTGAGTGAGTAGGGATTGCCATGCAACGGATGCACTAGAGATATAAGTGTATGAAAGCTCAAAAAGAAACTAAGTGGGTGTGCATCCAACTCGCTTAACAAAGACCTAGGGCACTTTGAGGAAGCCCATCGTTGGAATATACAAGCCAAGTTCTATAATTAAAGATTCCCACTAGTATATGAAAGTGACAACATAGGAGACTCTCTATCATGAAGATCATGGTGCTACTTTGAAGCACAAGTGTGGAAAAAAAGGCTAGTAGCATTGCCCCTTCTCTCTTTTTCTCTCATTTTTTTATTTGGGCCTTTCTCCCTTTTTTATGGCCTCTTTTATTATCTCTCTTTTTTTTCGTCCGGAGTCTCATCCCGACTTGTGGGGGAATCATAGTCTCCATCATCCTTTCCTCACTGGGACAATGCTCTAATAATGAAGATCATCACACTTCTATTTACTTACAACTCAAGAATTACAACTCAATACTTTGAAAAAAATATGACTCTACGTGAATGCCTTCGGCGGTGTACTAGGATGTGCAATGATTCAAGAGTGACATGTATGAAAAAATTATGAAGGTGGCTTTGCCACAAATACGATGTCAACTACATGATCATCCAAAGCAATATGACAATGATGAAGCGTGTCATAATAAACGGAACGGTGGAAAGTTGCATGGAAATATATCTCGGAATGGCTATGGGAATGCCATAATAGGTAGGTATGGTGTCTGTTTTGAGGAAGGTAAATGGTGGGTTTATGGTACCGGCGAAAGTTGCGCGGTACTAGAGAGGCTAGCAACGGTGGAAGGGTGAGAGTGCATATAATCCATGGACTCAACATTAGTCATAAAGAACTCACATACTTATTGCAAAAATATATTTGTTATCGAAACAAAGTACTACGCGCATGCTCCAAGGGGGATAGATTGGTAGGAAAATACCATCGCTCGTCCTCGACCGCCACTCATAAGGAAGACAATAAAAAAAAATCATGCTCCGACTTCATCACATAACGGTTCACCATACGTGCATGCTACGGGAATCACAAACTTTAACACAAGTATCTCTCAAATTCACAACTACTCAACTAGCACGACTCTAATATCACCATCTTCATATCTCAAAACAATCATAAGGAATCAAACTTCTCATAGTATTCAATGCACTTTATATGAAAGTTTTTATTATACCCATCTTGGATGCCCATCATATTAGGACCAATTTTATAGCCAAAGAAAATTACCATGCTGTTCTAAAAGACTCTCAAAATAATATAAGTGAAGCATGAGAGATCAACAATTTCTATAAAATAAAACCACCACCGTGCTCTAAAAAGATATAAGTGAAGCACTAGAGCAAAATTATCTAGCTCAAAAGATATAAGTGAAGCACATAGAGTATTCTAATAAATTCCGGTTCATGCGTGTCTCTCCCAAAAGGTGTGTACAGAAAGGATGATTGTGGTAAACTAAAAATCAAAGACTCAAATCATACAAGACGCTCCAAGCAAAACACATATCATGTGGTGAATAAAAATATAGCCTCAAGTAAAGTTACCGATAGACGAAGACGAAAGAGGGGATGCCTTCCAGGGCATCCCCAAGCTTAGGCTTTTGGTTGTCCTTGAATTTTACCTTGGGTTGCCTTGGGCATCCCCAAGCTTAGGCTCTTGCCACTCCTTATTCCATAATCCATCAAATCTTTACCCAAAAACTTGAAAACTTCACAACACAAAACTTCAACAGAAAATCTCATGAGCTCTGTTAGTATAAGAAAATAAACCACCACTTTAAGGTACTGTAATGAACTCATTATTTATTTATATTGGTGTTAAACCTACTGTATTCCAACTTCTCTATGGTTCATACCCCCCGATACTACTCACAGATTCATCAAAATAAGCAAACAACACACGAAAAACAGAATCTGTCAAAACAGAACAGTCTGTAGCAATCTGATTTGTTCGAATACTTTTGGAACTCGAAAAATTCTGAAATAAATTGGTGGACGTGAGGAATTTTTCTATTAATCATCTGAAAAAATAATCAACCTAAAATCACTCTCCAGTAAAAAAAGGCAGCTAATCTCGTGAGCGCAAAAGTTTCTGTTTTTTACAGCAAGATCGCAAAGACTTCACCCAAGTCTTCCCAAAGGTTCTACTTGGCACAAACACTAATTAAAACATAAAACCACATATAAACGGAAGCTAGATGAATTATTTATTACTAAACAGGAACAAAAATCAAGGAAAAAAATAAAATTGGGTTGCCTCCCAACAAGCGCTATCGTTTAATGCCCCTAGCTAGGCATTGATAATTTCGATGATGCTCACATGAAAGACAAGAATTGAAGCACAAAGAGAGCATCATAGAACATGTGACAAACAAGTTTAAGTCTAACATGCTTCCTATACATAGGAATTATATAAGCAAACAAATTATGAAAACAAGCAAAAACTAGCATATGCAAGGAAGAAGAAAGAAACAATAGCAATCTCAACGTAACGAGAGGTCATTTAGTAACATGAAAATGTCTAAAACCATATTTTCCTCTCTCATAATAATTACATGTAGGATCTGAATCAAATTCAACAATATAGCTATCACATAAAATTTTCTCTTCATGATCCACATGCATGCAAAGTTGACACTCTTCCGAAATAGTGGGATTATCATAAAATAAAGTCATGACCTTTCCAAACCCACTTTTATCAAAAACTTCATAAGATTGATCATTATCCAAATATGTGGGATCTAAAGTTGACACTCTTCCAAACCCACCTTCAATATTAATGCAAACATTATTATCAATCTCATATTCATCATGGGGCTTAAATAAATTTTCAAGATGGTAAGAAGAATCACCCCAATCATGATCATTGCAACAAGTAGTGGACATATCAAAACTAGCATCCCCAAGCTTAGGGTTTTGCATATTATTAGCACAATTGACATTAACAGAATTTATAATAATATCATTGCAATCATGCTTTTCATTCAAGGAGCTATCGTGAATCACTTCATAAATTTCTTCTTTCAACACTTCATCACAATTTTCAGATTCATGAATTTCAAGCAAAACCTCATAAAGATAATCTCGTGCACTCAACTCACTAGAAATTGGTTCTTCATAGTTGGATCTTTTAAAAAGATTAGCAAGGGGATGAGGATCCATAACAATAGATTTTTAGCAAGCGAAGATGCAAGCAAATAGTGTTGGAAATATGCCCTAGAGGCAATGATAAAATGGTTATTATTGTATTTCCTTGTTCATGATAATTGTATGTTGTTCATGCTATAATTGTATTAACTGGAAACCGTAATACATGTGTGAATACATAGACCACAACATGTCCCTAGTGAGCCTCTAGTTGACTAGCTCGTTGATCAACAGATAGTCATGGTTTCCTGACTATGGACATTGGATGTCATTGATAACGGGATCACATCATTAGGAGAATGATGTGATGGACAAGACCCAATCCTAAGCATAGCACAAGATCGTGTAGTTCGTTTGCTAGAGCTTTTCCAAATGTCAAGTATCATTTCCATAGACCATGAGATTGTGCAACTCCCGGATACCATAGGAGTGCTTTGGGTGTGCCAAACGTCACAACGTAACTGGGTGGCTATAAAGGTGCACTACGGGTATCTCCGAAAGTGTCTGTTGGGTTGGCACGAATCGAGACTGGGATTTGTCACTCCGTATGACGGAGAGGTATCTCTGGGCCCACTCGGTAATGCATCATCATAATGAGCTCAATGTGACCAAGTGTTTGGTCACGGGATCATGCATTACGGTACGAGTAAAGTGACTTGCCGGTAACGAGATTGAACAAGGTATTGGGATACCGACGATCGAATCTCGGGCAAGTAACGTACCGATTGACAAAGGGAATTGTATACGGGATTGATTGAATCCTCGACATCGTGGTTCATCCGATGAGATCATCGTGGACATGTGGGAGCCAACATGGGTATCCAGATCCCGCTGTTGGTTATTGACCGGAGAGTCGTCTCGGTCATGTCTGCATGTCTCCCGAACCCGTAGGGTCTACACACTTAAGGTTCGGTGACGCTAGAGTTGTAGAGATATTAGTATGCGGTTAACCGAAAGTTGTTCGGAGTCCCGGATGAGATCCCGGACGTCACGAGGAGTTCCGGAATGGTCCGGAGGTAAAGATTTATATATGGGAAGTCCTATTTTGGCCACCGGAAAATGTTCGGGATTTTTCGGTATTGTACCGGGAAGGTTCTAGAAGGTTCCGAAGTGGGGCCCACCTGCATGGGGGACCCACATGAACGTGGGTAGTGGGGGCAAGGCCCCACACCCCTGGTCAAGGCGCACCAAGATCCCACCTTAGAAGGAATAAGATCATATCCCGAAGGGATAAGATCAAGATCCCTAAAAAAGGGGGATAACAATCGGTGGGGAAGGGAAATGATGGGATTTCTTTCCCCCACCTTTGCCAACGCCCCAATGGACTTGGAGGGCAAGAAACCAGCCCCCTCCACCCCTATATATAGTGGGGAGGCGCATGGGAGCAGCACCCCAAGCCCTGGCGCCTCCCTCCCTCCCGTGACACCTCTTCCTCCCCGCTTGCGCTTGGCGAAGCCCTGCCGGGATCCCGCTACTTCCACCACCACGCCGTCGTGCTGCTGGATCTCCATCAACTTCTCCTCCCCCCTTGCTGGATCAAGAAGGAGGAGACGTCCCCGCTCCGTACGTGTGTTGAACGCGGAGGTGCCGTCCGTTCGGCGCTAGGATCATCGGTGATTTGGATCACGACGAGTACGACTCCATCAACCCCGTTCTCTTGAACGCTTCCGCTTAGCGATCTTCAAGGGTATGAAGATGCACTCCCTCTCTCTGGTTGCTAGCATCTCCTAGATTGATCTTGGTAACACGTAGGAATTTTTGTAATTATTGCTACGTTCCCCAACAGTGGCATCATGAGCCAGGTTTATGCATAGATTCTATGCACGAGTAGAACACAAAGTAGTTGTGGGCGACGATTTGTTCAATTTGCTTACCGTTACTAGTCTTATCTTGATTCGGCGGCATTGTGGGATGAAGCGGCCCGGACCGACCTTACATGTACTCTTACGTGAGACAGGTTCCACCGACTGACATGCACTTGATTCATAAGGTGGCTAGCGGGTGTCTGTCTCTCCCACTTTAGTCGGATCGGATTCGATGAAAAGGGTCCTTATGAAGGGTAAATAGCAGTTGGCATATCACCGTTGTGGCTTTTGCGTAGGTAAGAAACGTTCTTGCTAGAAACCCATAGCAGCCACGTAAAACATGCAACAACAATTAGAGGACGTCTAACTTGTTTTTGCAGGGTATGCTATGTGATGTGATATGGCCAAAAGGATGTGATGAATGATATATGTGATGTATGAGATTGATCATGTTCTTGTAATAGGAATCACGACTTGCATGTCGATGAGTATGACAACCGGCAGGAGCCATAGGAGTTGTCTCAATTTATTGTGTGACCTACGTGTCAATGAAAACGCCATGTAATTACTTTACTTCATTGCTAACCGTTAGCCATAGTAGTAGAAGTAATAGTTGGCGAGACAACTTCATGAAGACACGATGATGGAGATCATGGTGTCATGCCGGTGACGAAGGTGATCATGCCGTGCCTCGAAGATGGAGATCAAAAGGCGCAAGATGATATTGGCCATATCATGTCACTTTATGATTTGCATGTGATGTCTGTCATGTTTACATCTTATTTGCTTAGAACGACGGTAGCATAAATAAGATGATCCCTCACTAAAATTTCAAGAAATGTGTTCCCCCTAACTGTGCACCGTTGCGAAGGTTCGTTGTTTCGAAGCACCATGTGATGATCGGGTGTGATAGATTCTAACGTTCGCATACAACGGGTGTTGACGAGCCTAGCATGTACAGACATGGCCTCGGAACACATGCGAAACACTTAGGTTGACTTGACGAGCCTAGCATGTATAGACATAGCCTCGGTACACAAGAGTCCGAAAGGTCGAACATGAGTCGTATAGTAGATACGATCAACATGGAGATGTTCACCGATGATGACTAGTCCGTCTCACGTGATGATCGGACACAGCCTAGTTGACTCGGATCATGTATCACTTAGATGACTAGAGGGATGTCTATCTAAGTGGGAGTTCATTAAATGATCAGATGAACTTAATTATCATGAACATAGTCAAAAGGTCTTTGCAAATTATGCCGTAGCTTACGCTTTGGTTCTACTGTTTAAGATATGTTCCTAGAGAAAATTTAGTTGAAAGTTGATAGTAGAAATTATGCGGACTGGGTCCGTAAACTGAGGATTATCCTCATTGCTGCGCAGAAGGCTTATGTCCTTAATGCACCGCTCGGTGTGCTGAACCTCGAGCGTCGTTTGTGGATGTTGCGAACATCTGACATACACGTTTTGATGACTACGTGATAGTTCAGTGCGTAAGGTTGAACGGTTTAGAATTGAGGGACCGAGGACATTTTGAAACGTCGCGGAACATATGAGATGTTCCAAGAGCTGAAATTGGGATTTTAGGCTCGTGCCCACGTCAAGAGGTATGAGACCTCTGACAAGTTTCTTAAACCTGCAAACTAAGGGAGAAAAGCTCAACCGTTGAGCATGTGCTCAGATTGTCTAAGTACTACAATTGCTTGAATCGAGTGGGAGTTAATCTTCCAGATGAGATAGTGATGGTTCTCCATAGTCACTGCCACCAAGCTATTAGAGCTTCGTGATGAACTATAACATATCAGGGATAGACATGATGATCCTTGAGCAACTCGCGATGTTTGACACCGCGAAAGTAGAAATCAAGTAGGAGCATCAATTGTTGATGGTTAGTAAACCACTAGTTTCAAGAAGGGCACGGGCAACAAGGGATACTTCATGAAACGGCAAATCAGTTGCAGCTCTAGTGAAGAAAGCCAAGGTTGAACCCAAACCCGAGACTAAGTGCTTCTGTAATGAGGGGAACGGTCACCGAAGCAGAACTACCCTAGATACTTGGTAGATGAGAAGGCAGGCAAGGTCGACAGAAGTATATTGGATATACATTATATTAATGTGTACTTTACTAGTACTCCTAGTAGCACCAGGGTATTAGATACCGGTTCGGTTGCTAAGTGTTGGTAACTCGAAATAAAAGGCTACGGAATAAACGGAGACTAGCTAAAGGTGAGATGACGATATGTGTTGGAAGTGTTTCCAAGGTTGATGTGATCAAGCATCGCATGCTCCCTCTACCATCGAGATTGGTGTTAAACCTAAATAATTGTTATTTGGTGTTTGCGTTGAGCATAGACATGATTGGATTATGTTTATCGCAATACGGTTATTCATTTAAGGAGAATAATGGTTACTCTGTCTATTTGAATAATACCTTCAATGGTCTTGCACCTAAAATGAATGGTTTATTGAATCTCGATCGTAGTGATACACATGTTCATGCCAAAAGATATAAGATAATAATGATAGTACCACATACTTGTGGCACTGCCACTTGAGTCATATTGGTATAAAACGCATGAAGAAGCTCCATGTTGATGGATCTTTGGACTCACTCGTTTTTGAAAAGATTGAGACATGCGAACCATGTCTATTAGTATATATGCATGAAGAAAGTCCATACAGATGGATCGTTTGGACTCACTTGATTTTGAATCACTTGAGACATGCAAATCATACCACATGGGCAAGATGACTGAAAGGCCTCGTTTTCAGTAAGATGGAACAAGAAAGCAACTTGTTGGAAGTAATACATTTTGATGTGTGCAGTCCAATGAGTGCTGAGGCATGCAGTGGATATCGTTATGTTCTTGCTTCACAGATGATTTGAGTAGATGCTGAGTATATTTACTTGATGAAACACAAGTCTGAATTATTGAAAGGTTCAAGTAATTTCAGAGTGAAGTTGAAGATCGTCGTGACAAGAGGATAAAATGTCTGTGATATGATCATAGAGATGAATATCTGAGTTACGAGTTTGGCACACAATTAAGAAATTGTGGAAATTGTTTCACAACTAATACCGCCTGGAACACCATAGTGTGATGGTGTGTCCGAACATCATAACTGCACCCTATTGGATATGGTGCATACCATGATGTCTCTTATCGAATTACACTATCGTTTATGGGTTAGGCATTAGAGACAACCGCATTCACTTTAAATAGGGCACCACGCAATTCCGTTGAGACGACACCGTATGAACTATGGTTTAGAGAAACCTAAGCTGTCGTTTCTTAAAAGTTTGGGGCTGCGACGCTTATGTGAAAAAGTTTCAGGCTAATAAGCTCGAACCCAAAGCGGATAAATGCATCTTCATAGAATACCCAAAACAGTTGGGTATACCTCCTATTTCAGATCTGGAAGCAAAAGTGATTGTTTCTAGAACGGGTCCTTTCTCGAGGAAAAGTTTCTCTCGAAAGAATTGAGTGGGAGGATGGTGGAGACTTGATGAGGTCATTGAACCGTCACTTCAACTAATGTGTAACAGGGCACAGGAAGTTGTTCCTGTGGCACCTACACCAATTGAAGTGGAAGCTTATGATAGTGATCATGAAACTTCAGATCAAGTCACTACCAAACCTCATAGGACGACAAGGATGCGTACTACTTCAGAGTGGTACGTAATCCTGTCTTGGAAGTCATGTTGTTGGACAACGATGAACCTATGAGCTGTGGAGAAGCGATGGTGGGTCCGGATTCCGACGAATGGCTCAAGGCCATAAAATCCGAGAGAGGATCCATGTATAAAAACAAAGTATAGACTTTGGAAGAACTACTTGATGGTCGTAAGGCTGTTGGGTGCAGATGGATTTTAAAAGGAAGACGGACAATGATGGTAAGTGTCACCATTAAGAAAGCTCGACTTGTCGTTAAGATGTTTTCCGACAAGTTCAAGGAGTTGACTACGATGAGACTTTCTCACTCGTAGCGATGCTAAGAGTCTGTTGGAATTATATTAGCAGTTACTGCATTATTTATGAAATCTTGCAGATAGGATGTCAAAACATTGTTTCCTCGACGATTTTCTTGAGGAAAGGTTGTATGTGATACAACCAGAAGGTTTTGTCAATCCTGAAAGATGCTAACAAGTATGCAAAGCTCCAGCAATCCTTCTAAGGACTGGAGTAAGCATCTCGGAGTTGGAATGTACGCTTGATGATGATCAAAGATTTGGTTTAAAGTTAGAGAAACTTGTATTTCCAAAGAAGTGAGTGGGAGCACTATAGAATTTTTTATGAGTATATGTTGTTAACATATTGTTGATCAGAAATGATGTAGAATTTCTGGAAAGCATCCAGGGTTATTTGAAAAGTGTTTTTCAATGGAAAACCTGGATTAAGCTACTTGAACATTGAGCATCAAGATCTATAAGGATAGATCAAAAACGCTTAATAGTACTTTCAAATGAATACATACCGTGACAAGATTTTGAAGGAGTTCAAAATAGATCAGCAAAGAAGGAGTTCTTGGCTGTGTTACAAGGTGTGAGTATTGAGTAAGACTCAAGACCTGACCACGGCAGAGAGAGAGAAAGGACGAAGGTCGTCCCCTATGCTTTAGACGTAGGCTCTACAGTATGCTATGCAGTGTACCACACCTGAAGTGTACCTTGCCATGAGTCAGTCAAGGGGTACAAGAGTGATCCAGGAATGGATCACATGACAGCGGTCGAACTTATCCTTAGTATCTAGTGGACTAAGGAATTTTCTCAATTATGGAGGTGGTAAAAGAGTTCGTCGTAAGGGGTTACGTCGATGCAAACTTTGACACTAATCCGGATGACTCTGAGTAGTAAACCGGATTCGTATAGTAGAGCAGTTATTTGGAATAGTTCCAAGTGGCGCGTGGTAGCTACATCTACAAGATGACATAGAGATTTGTAAAGCACACACGGATCTGAATGTTGCAGACCCGTTGACTAAAACCTCTCTCGTAAGCATAACATGATCAAACCCTAGAACTCATTGAGTGTTAATCACATGGTGATGTGGACTAGATTATTGACTCTAGTAAACTCTTGGGTATTAGTCACATGGCGATGTGAACTTTGAGTGTTAATCACATGGTGATGTGAACTAGATTATTGACTCTAGTGCAAGTGGGAGACTGTTGGAAATATGCCCTAGAGGCAATGATAAAATGGTTATTATTGTATTTCCTTGTTCATGATAATTGTCTGTTGTTCATGCTATAATTGTATTAACTGGAAACCGTAATACATGTGTGAATACATAGACCACAACATGTCCCTAGTGAGCCTCTAGTTGACTAGCTCGTTGATCAACAGATAGTCATGGTTTCCTGACTATGGACATTGGATGTCATTGATAACGGGATCACATCATTAGGAGAATGATGTGATGGACAAGACCCAATCCTAAGCATAGCACAAGATCGTGTAGTTCGTTTGCTAGAGCTTTTCCAAATGTCAAGTATCATTTCCTTAGACCATGAGATTGTGCAACTCCCGGATACCATAGGAGTGCTTTGGGTGTGCCAAACGTCACAACGTAACTGGGTGGCTATAAAGGTGCACTACGGGTATCTCCGAAAGTGTCTGTTGGGTTGGCACGAATCGAGACTGGGATTTGTCACTCCGTATGACGGAGAGGTATCTCTGGGCCCACTCGGTAATGCATCATCATAATGAGCTCAATGTGACCAAGTGTTTGGTCACGGGATCATGCATTACGGTACGAGTAAAGTGACTTGCCGGTAACGAGATTGAACAAGGTATTGGGATACCGACGATCGAATCTCGGGCAAGTAACGTACCGATTGACAAAGGGAATTGTATACGGGATTGATTGAATCCTCGACATCGTGGTTCATCCGATGAGATCATCGTGGAACATGTGGGAGCCAACATGGGTATCCAGATCCCGCTGTTGGTTATTGACCGGAGAGTCGTCTCGGTCATGTCTGCATGTCTCCCGAACCCGTAGGGTCTACACACTTAAGGTTCGGTGACGCTAGAGTTGTAGAGATATTAGTATACGGTTAACCGAAAGTTGTTCGGAGTCCCGGATGAGATCCCGGACGTCACGAGGAGTTCCGGAATGGTCCGGAGGTAAAGATTTATATATGGGAAGTCCTATTTTGGCCACCGGAAAATGTTCGGGATTTTTCGGTATTGTACCGGGAAGGTTCTAGAAGGTTCTGAAGTGGGGCCCACCTGCATGGGGGACCCACATGAACGTGGGTAGTGGGGGCAAGGGCCCCACACCCCTGGTCAAGGCGCACCAAGATCCCACCTTAGAAGGAATAAGATCATATCCCGAAGGGATAAGATCAAGATCCCTAAAAAAGGGGGATAACAATCGGTGGGGAAGGGAAATGATGGGATTTCTTTCCCCCACCTTTGCCAACGCCCCAATGGACTTGGAGGGCAAGAAACCAGCCCCCTCCACCCCTATATATAGTGGGGAGGCGCATGGGAGTAGCACCCCAAGCCCTAGCGCCTCCCTCCCTCCCGTGACACCTCTTCCTCCCCGCTTGCGCTTGGCGAAGCCCTGCCGGGATCCCGCTACTTCCACCACCACGCCGTCGTGCTGCTGGATCTCCATCAACTTCTCCTCCCCCCTTGCTGGATCAAGAAGGAGGAGACGTCCCCGCTCCGTACGTGTGTTGAACGTGGAGGTGCCGTCCGTTCGGCGCTAGGATCATCGGTGATTTGGATCACGACGAGTACGACTCCATCAACCCCGTTCTCTTGAATGCTTCCGCTTAGCGATCTTCAAGGGTATGAAGATGCACTCCCTCTCTCTCGTTGCTAGCATCTCCTAGATTGATCTTGGTGACACGTAGGAAAATTTTGAATTATTGCTACGTTCCCAAGAAATAGAAGGCACATGGCAACACAAGCAAACATAAGATCGAACGGAAGAAGGGCGAAGAAAAGGGAAAATCTTTGTGAAGTGGGGGAGAGGAAACCAAGAGGCGAATGGAAAATAATGTAATGCGAGGGAGAAGAGTTTATGATGGGTACTTCGTATGTCTTGACTTGGCGTAGATCTCCCCGGCAACGGCGCCAGAAATTGGCAAGTTGATGGGAGATCAAATCTTGACTTGACTTGGCGTAAACCTCCCCGGAAACGGCGCCAGAAATCCTTCTTGCTACCTCTTGAGCATGCGTTGGTTTTCCCTTGAAGAGGAAAGGGTGATGCAAGTATTTCCCTCAGTTTTGAGAACCAAGGTATCAATCCAGTAGGAGATAACGCACAAGTCACCTAGTACCTGCACAAACAATCAAGAACCATGCAACCAACGCGATAAAGGGGTTGTCAATCCCTTTACGGTCACTCGCAAAAGTGAGATCTAATAAATATAGTAAAGTAAATATTTTTGGTATTTTTGTTGTATATATTGGAAAGTAAAGATTGCAAAATAGTAAAAGAGATGCGATGTAAATAAAAGAGATGCAATATAATAACAAAGAGACCCGGGGGCCATAGGTTTCACTAGTGGCTTCTCTCAAGATAGCATGTATTACAGTGGGTAAACAAATTACTGCCGAGCAATTGATAGAAAAGCGCATAGTTATGAAGATATCTAAGGCAATGATCAGGAATATAGGCATCACGTCCGTGTCAAGTAGACCGAAATGATTCTGCATCTACTACTATTACTCCACACATCGACCACTATCCAGCATGCATCTAGAGTATTAAGTCCATAAGAACAGAGTAACGCATTAAGCAAGATGACATGATGTAGAGGGATAAACTCAAGCAATATGATATAAACCCCATCTTTTTATCCTCGATGGCAACAATAAAATACGTGCCTTGCTGCCCCTACTGTCACTGGGAAAGGACACGGCAAGATTGAACCCAAAGCTAAGCACTTCTCACATTGCAAGAAAGATCAATCTAGTAGGCCAAACTAAACCGATAATTTGAAGAGACTTGCAAAGATATCAAATCATGCATATAAGAATTCAATGAAGAACCAAATAATATTCATAGATAATCTTGTTCATAAATCCACAATTCATCGAATCTCGGCAAACACACCGCAAAAGAGTATTACATCGAATAGATCTCCAAGAACATCGAGGAGAACTTTGTATTGAGAATCAAAGAGAGAGAAGAAGCCATCTGGCTAATAACTATGGACCCGAAGGTCTGTGGTAAACTACTCACGCTTCATCGGAGAGGCAATGGTGTTGATGTAGAAGCCCTCCGTGATCGATTCCCCCTCCGGCGGATCGCCGAAGAGGGCCCCAAGATGGGATCTCACGGGTACAGAAGGTTGCGGCGGTGGAAAAGTGGTTTCGTGGCTCTCTTTGATCGATCTAGGGTATAAGAGTATATATAGGCGAAAGAAGTACGTCGGTGGAGCTACGAGGGGCCCACGAGGGTGGGGGGCGTGCCTCGTGGCCGCCTCATAGAGTTCCAGACTTCAACTCCAAGTCTTCTGGATTGCTTTCGGTCCAAGAAAGATCATCGCGAAGGTTTCATTCCGTTTGGACTCCGTTTGGTATTCCTTTTCTGCGAAACTCTAAAATAGGCAAAAAAAACAGAAACTGGCACTGGGCCTCCGGTTAATAGGTTAGTCCCAAAAATAATATAAAAGAGCATATTAAAGCCCAATAAACATCCAAAACAGATAATATAATAGCATGGAACAATCAAAAATTATAGATACGTTGGAGACGTATCAGGTGGCACTAGATGCACTTACAATCTCCCCCTTTTTGGTGACTGATGACAAACTGGTTGAAGTTTTCAACGGGGATAAAAGTATGTGAAAGTTTAAGGATTAAGGCATTGTCTTCATAAGTAGCAAAAGGCTCCCCCTGAAGATGTGCATATAAGTTGTTTGCTTTTGAATGCAAACGCACATGGCAGGTTTTACTTTGTGGAGATCCTCTTCAACTTATGAAGACAATTCATCATGCATATAAAGAGATAACGAAGATAATGACATGCATAATGAAAATGGACGTCTGCGGAATGGCTTCATGCGGAATTTATCATCGCATCACAAGGTAGCAGAAAAAGTAGCAGACGACCATCGAGTTTAAGTGTTACAACTCAAATATCCAAATTGTTTCAAAAGACGAGAGTTGTAAAGACTTGGCAAAAATAATGCAACCACCCATAAGGACCCGCTTGAAGACTATCAACTCATATGCTTCTCCCCCCTTTTGTCAGTAATGACCAAAAAGGTTTGAAGACATAGAGTATCTACTCGTTCCCAGTAGGAGTAGATGATGGAGCAGGGTCGTCGTTGGAGTTTGGTGGTGCAGACGGGCCTGACGCAGAGTCTAGATGCAGTGCAGCGATGGTCGGTGAAGTGGCGTCGTCTTCTTAATCGACGACTCTTGCAACAACTGTTGCAGCCAAAGATGAATGTTCAGAATCTTCAATAGACAGCGTGCGACGCCAGCTTGCATTTGGTGGAGGCCTGGAATCAAACTTGAAGTTCTCTGTGAAGCCATCTTCGCGAAGATCGTCTTTAGGACAGAGCATTGTGAGGCTCTTCCAGGACCGCCGACAGGCTTCATGTGCAACAAACGAGTTCTTGGTGGCAAAGTTGCAAATGCGATTGACATCCACCAAGAGACTCTGCATCTGACGCTTTAGCCAGTCATGATGCTTATCCTACTTCTGGTGCAATGCCACAAGAAGCTCTCGGTCATTGAGTACACGAGAACGCTTCTGGGGCCTTTGGGCAATTGTACTTGCGGTGGCTTCAGTGTTAGCACAGTGTGGCACTCTCATATTTCCAGCCAGAGGATAAGCGGGGGTTGCAGCATTGGGGACAAGAATTCCTTCAATTGGTTGCCTGAAGCTTTGATGTTCAGCATTCTGAAGATGTAGGGGCTTCTTGGCAGGCTCGGGGTAGATGGCTTCAACAGACAGATCAACCTCAGGTAGAAAAACAATGTGGTTGCACGCTGAGGGCTGATAGTAAATAGCGGAATGGAGCTTGATCAGGCGCATCACCCATGGAGCATAGAACTTCAGGCCAAACAGATCAATCCCAGATGCAGCTAGTTGTCTGATGAAGAAATCCTGGGCGTTGAATCTGATGCCATTGATGATATAGAATACCAAAGTCTTCATGGCTCCTTCAAGTTTAGCTTCAGAAGAATGTCCCTTGATCAGCCATAGAGTACGCCTTAGAATATGGTATACTGTGCGTGGCAAATACTCGAGGTCCTTCACAAAGAACTCCTTTGGGTATTCAGCATCTTGAGGCAATGGCTTCATCATACTAAGCATCTGACTCATGTTTGGTTCGGGCCTCTGAAAGATACTCAGCAGTTCATTTCTATGAAGCTGACAACCAGGTTCATATAGCTCACCCGGAGTGGGCAGGGAAGTAAGCTCGATAATGTCTTCAGCTTTGGTTTTGTGATGTACATCACCTGACATCCACTCAAGGATCCATGTCTTCGGATCCCTGTTGTAGCCGCGAATATGGAGTGTGGCATAGAACTGTAGGAGAACCTCTTCATTCCAGTGTTCTTTGTCAGTCACAAAAGGCAGAAGACCGACATCCCTAAAGCAATCAAGAGCTTCTTCAAGACAGGGCAGCCCAGCAATAGCTTCACAATCCAGACGCATGTGTGGAAAGATCCGCTCTTGATTGTACAGAATGTAGGAGTAGTAGCTTCGCTGCTGATGGCTGCAAAATCTATCTGATGAGATCTTAGGCTTCGTGTAAGGATTCTTGGCACTATCAAAGAAAGTGTTGTGCGCACTGAAGCAATGGTACGCTGAAAGAACCCGGTGTAGTTGCAGCACCTGGAAGCCTTGGCTTGGGCTTCTGAACTTGAGGCCTCTGCTCTACATGATAGTCATACTGTGGTCCAGGGGCAGTGGGAGGAACCATAATAGGCCATCTAACTGTGACAAGCTGACCACGATCGAATGCCTGTTCCATGGTGTGCGGCCTTTGAGGTGGAACGGTGCCATCCGAGATGATAGGCGTCACGGTTGCTTTAGTATCCACATTAGCTTCAGGCTCCACATTGTCTTCAGCCATGACTGAGTCATTGGCTTTAGTGGCGTTGTTGGTGGTAGCCTCAGTGTTTTCAACCTCCATCTGTTCAAGAACTGGAGGTTCGGGCACAATCACATTCTCCTCGAGAATGACTTGATCAGTAGCTAGGCGTGTGTGATACGTCTCCAACGTATCTATAATTTTTTATTGTTCCATGCTATATTATATTCTGTTTTGGACATTAATGGGCTTTATTATACACTTTTATATTATTTTTGGGACTAACCTATTAACCGGAGGCCCAGCCCAAAATTGCTGTTTTTGCCTATTTCAGAGTTTCGCAGAAAAAGAATATCAAACGGAGTCCAAACGGAATGAAACCCTCGGGAACGGGATTTTTGGAACGAACGTGATCCAGAGGACTTGGACCCTACGTCAAGACATCAACCAGGAGGGCACGAGGTAGGGGGCGCGCCCTCCACCCTCGTGGGCCCCATGTTGCTCCACCGACGTACTTCTTCCTCCTATATATACCTACGTACCCCCAAACTACCAGATACGGAGCCAAAAACCTAATTCCACCGCCGCAACCTTCTGTACCCGTGAGATCCCATCTTGGGGCCTTTTCCGGAGCTCCGCCGGAGGGGGCATCGATCACGGAGGGCTTCTACATCAACACCATAGCCTCTCCGATGATGTGTGGGTAGTTTACCACAGACCTTCGGGTCCATAGTTATTAGCTAGACGGCTTCTTCTCTCTTTTTGGATCTCAATACAATGTTCTCCCCCTCTCTTGTGGAGATCTATTCGATGTAATCTTCTTTTGCGGTGTGTTTGTTGAGACCGATGAATTGTGGGTTTATGATCAAGTTTATCTATGAACAATATTTGAATCTTCTCTGAATTCTTTTATGTATGATTGGTTATCTTTGCAAGTCTCTTCGAATTATCAGTTTGGTTTGGCCTACTAGATTGATCTTTCTTGCACTGGGAGAAGTGCTTAGCTTTGGGTTCAATCTTGCGGTGTCCTTTCCAAGTGACAGTAGGGGCAGCAAGGCACGTATTGTATTGTTGCCATCGAGGATAAAAAGATGGGGTTTATATCATATTGCATGAGTTTATCCCTCTACATCATGTCATCTTACTTAAAGTGTTACTCTGTTCTTATGAACTTAATACTCTAGATGCATGCTGGATAGCGGTCGATGTGTGGAGTAATAGTAGTAGATGCAGGCAGGAGTTGGTCTACTTGTCTCGGACGTGATGCCTATATACATGATCATACCTAGATATCCTCATAACTATGCTCAGTTCTGTCAATTGCTCAACAGTAATTTGTTTACCCACCATAATACTTATGCTCTTGAGAGAAGCCACTAGTGAAACCTATGGCCCCCGGGTCTATTTTCCATCATATTTAATCTTCCAACACTTAGCTATTTTTATTGCCTTTTATTTTACTTTGCATCATTATCATAAAAATATCAAAAATATTATCTTATCATATCTATCAGATCTCACTCTCGTAAGTGACCGTGAAGGGATTGACAACCCCTTTATTGCGTTGGTTGTGAGGATTTATTTGTTTGTGTAGGTGCGAGGGACTCGTGCGTGGCCTCATACTGGATTGATACCTTGGTTCTCAAAAACTGAGGGAAATACTTACGCTACTTTGCTGCATCACCCTTCCCTCTTCAAGGGAAAACCAAGGCAGTGCTCAAGAGGTAGCAAGAAGGATTTCTGGCGCCGTTGCCGGGGAGTCTACGCAAAAGTCAACATACCAAGTACCCATCACAAACCCTTATCTCCCGCATTACATTATTTGCCATTTGCCTCTCGTTTTCCTCTCCCCCACTTCACCCTTGCCATTTTATTCGCCCTCTCTTTTCCGTTTGCCTCTTTTTCGCTTGCTTCTTGTTTGCTCGTGTGTTGGATTGCTTGCTTGTCACGATGGCTCAAGATAATACTAAGTTGTGTGACTTTACCAATACCAACAATAATGATTTTCTTAGCACTCCGATTGCTCCTCTTGCCGATACTGAATCTTGTGAAATCAATGTTGCTTTGTTGAATCTTGTCATGAAAGATCAATTCGCCGGCCTTCCTAGTGAAGATGCTGCTACCCATCTAAATAGCTTCATTGATTTGTGTGATATGCAAAAGAAGAAAGATGTGGATAATAATATAGTTAAATTGAAGCTATTTCCTTTTTCGCTTAGAGATCGTGCTAAAGCTTGGTTTTCGTCTTTGCCCAAAAATAGTATTGATTCTTGGAATAAGTGCAAAGATGCTTTTATCTCTAAGTATTTTCCTCCCGCTAAGATCATCTCTCTTAGAAACGATATTATGAATTTTAAGCAACTTGATCATGAACATGTTGCACAAGCTTGGGAGAGGATGAAATTAATGATACGTAATTGTCCTACACATGGTTTGAATTACTGGATGATCATACAAATTTTATGCCGGATTGAATTTTGCTTCTAGAAATCTTTTAGATTCGGCCGTGGGAGACACTTTTATGGAAATCACTTTAGGAGAAGCTACTAAACTCCTAGATAATATTATGGTTAATTATTCTCAATGGCACACCGAAAGATCCACTAATAAAAAAGTGCATGCGATAGAAGAAATTAATGTTTTGAGTGGGAAGATGGATGAACTTATGAAATTATTTGCTAATAAAAGTGTTTCTTCTGATCCTAATGATATGCCTTTGTCTACTTTGATTGAGAATAATAATGAATCTTTGGATGTGAATTTTGTTGGTAGGAATGATTTTGGTAACAACGCGTATAGAGGAAACTTTAATCCTAGGCCGTATCCTAGTAATTCCTCTAATAATTATGGTAATTCCTACAACAATTCTTATGGAAATTTTAATAAGATGCCTTCTAAATTTGAGACTAGTGTTAAGGAGTTTATGAATTTGCAAAAGAATTTCAATGCTTTGCTTGAAGAAAAATTGCTTAAAGTTGATGAATTGGCTAGGAACGTTGATAGAATTTCTCTTGATGTTGATTCTTTGAAACTTAGATCTATTCCACCTAAGCATGATATCAATGAGTCTCTCAAGGCCATGAGAATTTCCATTCATGAGTGCAAAGAAAGAACCGCTAGGATGCGTGCTAAGAAAGATTGCTTTGTGAAAGCGTGTTCTTCTAATTTCTATGAAAATAAAGATGAAGATCTAAAAGTTATTGATGTGTCCCCTATTAAATCTTTGTTTTGCAATATGAATCTTGATAATGATGGGACTGAATATGATCCACCTTTACCTAGAAGGCGTTCCAAAAATTCAGAGTTTTTAGATCTTGATGCAAAAATTGGTAAAAGTGGGATTGAAGAGATCAAAACTCTAGATATTAATGAACCCACTATTTTGGATTTAAAGGAATTTATTTATGATGATTGCTCTTTGATAGATTGTATTTCCTTGTTGCAATCCGTGCTAAATTCTCCACATGCTTATAGCCAACATAAAGCTTTTACTAAACATATCGTTGATGCTTTGATACAATCTTATGAAGAAAAACTTGAGTTGGAAGTTTCTATCCCTAGAAAACTTTATGATGAGTGGGAACCTACTATTAAAATTAAAATTAAAGATCATGAATGCTATGCTTTGTGTGATTTGGGTGCTAGTGTTTCCACGATTCCAAAAACTTTGTGTGATTTGCTAGGTTTCCTTTATTTTGATTATTGCTCTCTAAACTTGCACCTTGCGGATTCCACCATTAAGAAACCTATGGGAAGAATTAATGATGTTCTTATTATTGCAAATAGGAATTATGTGCCCGTAGATTTTATTGTTCTTGATATAGATTGCAATCCTTCATGTCCTATTATTCTTGGTAGACCTTTCCTTAGAACGATTGGTGCAATTATTGATATGAAGGAAGGGAATATTAGATTCCAATTTCCGTTAAGGAAAGGCATGGAACACTACCCTAGAAATAAAATAAAATTACTTTATGAATATATTATGAGAGCCACTTATGGATTGCCTACCAAAGATGGCAATACCTAGATCTATCCTTGCTATTATGCCTAGCTAAGGGCGTTAAACGATAGCGCTTGTTGGGAGGCAACCCAATTTTATTTTTAGTTTTTTGCTTTTTGCTTCTGTTTAGGAATAAATATTTGATCTAGCCTCTGGTTAGATGTGTTTTTATGTTTTAATTAGTGTTGGTGCCAAGCTAAACCTATAGGATCTTCTTGGATGATAGTTATTTGATCTTGCTGAAAATTCCAGAAACTTTCTGTTCACAAAAACAATTGTTAAAAATCACCAGAACGTGATAAAATATTGATTCCAATTTCTGCTGATCAATAAACAAATTGTCTAGGTCTTCCTATTTTGGGTGAATTTTTGGAGTTCCAGAAGTTTGCGTTAGTTACATATTACTACAGACTGTTCTGTTTTTGACAGATTCTGTTTTTCGTGTGTTGTTTGCTTATTTTGATGAATCTATGGCTAGTAAAATAGTTTATAAACCATATAGAAGTTGTAATACAGTAGGTTTAACTCCAATATAAATAAAGAATGAGTTCATTACAGTACCTTGAAGTGGTGTTTTGTTTTCTTTCGCTAACGGAGCTCACGAGATTTTCTGCTGAGTTTTGTGTTGTGAAGTTTTCAAGTTTTGGGTAAAAGATTTGATGGATTATGGAACAAGGAGTGGCAAGAGCCTAATATTGGGGATGCCCATGGCACCCCAAGATAATATAAGGACACCTAAAAGCCAAAGCTTGGGGATGCCCCGGAAGGCATCCCCTCTTTCGTCTACTTCCATCGGTAACTTTACTTGGAGCTATATTTTTATTCACCACATGATATGTGTTTTGCTTGGAGCGTCTTGTATTATTTGAGTCTTTGTTTGTCAGTTTGCCACAATCATCCTTGCTGTACACACCTTTTGAGAGAGACACACATGATTCGGAAATTGTTAGAATACTCCATGTGCTTCACTTATATCTTTTGAGTTATATAGTTTTTGCTCTAGTGCTTCACTTATATCTTTTAGAGCACGGTGGTGGATTTGTTTTATAGAAACTATTGTTCTCTCATGATTCACTTAGATTATTTTGAGAGTCCTACAAAACAGCATGGTAATTTGCTTTAATTATGATAGGCATTCAAGATTAGTAAAAAAATCTTATGAGTGTGTTGAATACTATGAGAAGTAAGATGCTTGATAATTGTTTTGAGATATGGAGATGATGATATTAGAGTCATGCTAGTTGAGTAGTTGTGAATTTGAGAAATACTTGTGTTAAAGTTTGTGATTCCCGTAGCATGCACGTATGGTGAACCGTTATGTGATGAAGTCGGAGCATGATTTATTTATTGATTGTCTTCCTTATGAGTGGCGGTCGGGGACGAGCGATGGTCTTTTCCTACCAATCTATCCCCCTAGGAGCATGCGTGTAATACTTTGCTTTGATAACTTGTAGATTATTTCAATAAGTATATAAGTTCTTTATGACTAATGTTGAGTCCATGGATTATACGCACTTTTCTTCCTTCCACCGTTGCTAGCCTCTCTAATACCGCGCACTTGTCGCCGGTATCATACACCCACCATATACCTCCCTCAAAACAGCCACCATACCTACCTATCATGGCATTCCCATAGCCATTCCGAGATATATTGCCATGCAACTTTCCACCGTTCCGTTTACTATGACACGCTCCATCATTGTCATATTGCTTTGCATGATCATGTAGTTGCCATCGTATTTGTGGCAAAGCCACCGTTCATAATTCTTTCATAGATGTCACTCTTGATTCATTGCATATCCCGATACACCGCCGGAGGCATTCACATAGAGTCATATTTTGTTCTAAGTATTGAGTTGTAATTGTTGAGTTGTAAGTAAATAAAAGTGTGATGATCATCATTTTTAGAGCATTGTCCCAAGTGAGGAAAGAATGATGGAGACTATGATTCCCCCACAAGTCGGGATGAGACTCCGGACTAAAAAAAACAGGCCATAAAAAAGAGAAAAGGCCCAAATAAAAAAATAAAAAAATGAGAGAAAAAGAGAGAAGGGACAATGTTACTATCCTTTTACCACACTTGTGCTTCAAAGTAGCACCATGATCTTCATGATAGAGAGTCTCCTATGATATCACTTTCATATACTAGTGGGAAATCTTCATTATAGAACTTGGCTTGTATATTCCAATGATGGGCTTCCTCAAAATGCCCTAGGTCTTCGTGAGCAAGTGAGTTGGATGCACACCCACTTAGTTTCTTTTGTTGAGCTTTCATATACTTATGGCTCTAGTGCATCCGTTGCATGGCAATCCCTACTCACTCACAGTGATATCTATTAATGGGCATCTCCATAGCCCGTTGATATGCCTAGTTGATGTGAGACTATCTTCTCCCTTTTTTGTCTTCTCCACAACCACCATTCTATTCCACATATAGTGCTATGTCCATGGCTCACGCTCATGTATTGCATGAAGATTGAAAAAATTTGAGAACATCAAAAGTATGAAACAATTTCTTGGCTTGTCATCGGGGTTGTGCATGATTTAAATACTTTGTGTGGTGAAGATAGAGCATAGCCAGACTATGATTTTGTAGGGATAACTTTCTTTGGCCATGTTATTTTGAGAAGACATAATTGCTTAGTTAGTATGCTTGAAGTATTATTATTTTTATGTCAATATTAGACTTTTGTCTTGAATCTTTCGGATCTGAATATTCATACCACAATTAAGAGAATTACATTGAAATTATGCCAAGTAGCATTCCACATCAAAAATTCTGTTTTTATCATTTACCTACTCGAGGACGAGCAGGAATTAAGCTTGGGGATGCTTGATACGTCTCCAACGTATCTATAATTTTTTATTGTTCCATGCTATATTATATTATGTTTTGGACATTAATGGGCTTTATTATACACTTCTATATTATTTTTGGGACTAACCTATTAACCGGAGGCCCAGCCCAGAATTGTTGTTTTTTGCCTATTTCAGAGTTTCGCAGAAAAAGAATATCAAACGGAGTCCAAACGGAATGAAACCTTCGGGAACGGGATTTTCGGAACGAACGTGATCCAGAGGACTTGGACCCTACGTCAAGACATCAACCAGGAGGGCACGAGGTAGGGGGGCGCGCCTACCCCCCTGGGCGCGCCCTCCACCCTCGTGGGCCCCACGTTGCTCCACCGACGTACTTCTTCCTCCTATATATACCTACGTACCCCCAAACTACCAGATACGGAGCCAAAAACCTAATTCCACCGCCGCAACCTTCTGTACCCGTGAGATCCCATCTTGGGGCCTTTTCCGGAGCTCCGCCGGAGGGGGCATCGATCACGGAGGGCTTCTACATCAACACCATAGCCTCTCCGATGATGTGTGAGTAGTTTACCTCAGACCTTTGGGTCCATAGTTATTAGCTAGATGGCTTCTTCTCTCTTTTTGGATCTCAATACAATGTTCTCCCCCTCTCTTGTGGAGATCTATTCGATGCAATCTTCTTTTGCGGTGTGTTTGTTGAGACCGATGAATTGTGGGTTTATGATCAAGTTTATCTATGAACAATATTTGAATCTTCTCTGAATTCTTTTATGTATGATTGGTTATCTTTGCAAGTCTCTTCGAATTATCAGTTTGGTTTGGCCTACTAGATTGATCTTTCTTGCAATGGGAGAAGTGCTTAGCTTTGGGTTCAATCTTGCGGTGTCCTTTCCCAGTGACAGTAGGGGCAGCAAGGCACGTATTGTATTGTTGCCATCAAGGATAACAAGATGGGGTTTATATCATATTGCATGAGTTTATCCCTCTACATCATGTCATCTTACTTAAAGCGTTACTCTGTTCTTATGAACTTAATACTCTAGATGCATGCTGGATAGCGGTTGATGTGTGGAGTAATAGTAGTAGATGTAGGCAGGAGTCGGTCTACTTGTCTCAGACGTGATGCCTATATACATGATCATACCTAGATATTCTCATAACTATGCTCAATTCTGTCAATTGCTCAACAGTAATTTGTTTACCCACTGTAATACTTATGCTCTTGAGAGAAGCCACTAGTGAAACCTATGGCCCCCGGGTCTATTTTCCATCATATTTAATCTTCCAACACTTAGCTATTTTTATTGCCTTTTATTTTACTTTGCATCTTTATCATAAAAATACCAAAAATATTATCTTATCATATCTATCAGATCTCACTCTCGTAAGTGATCGTGAAGGGATTGACAACCCCTTTATTGCGTTGGTTGCGAGGATTTATTTGTTTGTGTAGGTGCGAGGGACTCGTGCGTGGCCTCCTACTGGATTGATACCTTGGTTCTCAAAAATTGAGGGAAATACTTACGCTACTTTGCTGCATCACCCTTTCCTCCTCAAGGGAAAACCAACGCAGTGCTCAAGAGGTAGCAGTGTGGCAACTCTTTCTTCTTCTCTCTCTTCTGTGTCTTCATCGGTTGATGCAGTCGGAATGTCTTCAGTCACTTTGGCTTCAGACTCAGAGGCATTCGCAGTAGGGGTGGCTTCAGGAAACACTTGATGTGCGATTGAGCTTTGTTGCACTTCCCCTTCTGGAATGCTCGACATGGTGACCTGGGGCCTGGGGCCTTTGCGAAGCCTGCGAAATGCGGGCGAGGCCTTTGGTGAGGGAGTGGTCTGTACCATGTAGTTGTCGTCGTCAAGCACCGGAGTGGTGACTTGAGATGGTGGTGTTCTTGGTGTCTCATCATGTACTGGGGTGTCTTGCTGTTGGCGCTCGGCCCATGAGTCATCTTGAGCCATTGGCGTCAATGGACGACCAATGCTGATAAGTTCACTGCTCGTCGGAGCAGGCGATGATACCGACTGTGGCTCGAGCTGAGGAAGGACTACATCATCATCAACATTGTCTTCATGATCAATGTCTTCAGCTGTGTTGGGGTCAGCAGCTAGAACTTCTTCACTTTCTGGAGCCTCTGTGGAAGCAGGCTCATGGATCACAAGACGATGCTCTTGGTTGGTTGAGGCAGGAAGAGCAACAGAAATGGGTTCAACAATGAGGGGTTCTAAGGCTTCAGGACACTCTTTCTTTGAATCTGAAGTGTCTTTGTGCTTGCGCTTTGGCTTCGGCTTCGGCTTCCCTTGTTTTCTTCAGCTCTGAAGCTGCTGAGGTGACCTTAGGCTTCGAGCCAGTCATACTGGCAGGGAAGACAATGTGAGGTTCTTCCTGCCTTGGTGCTTCAGATTGGGCCGCAGCAGACTTCTTCTTTTGCTTGGCAGCCATCCTGGGGTCGATGCCAGGACGCCCAAGAGCCTTTCGCTTCTCAGCTTCATTATGAGCTTGAACACATTTCTACGCAAAGTACTTCATGCGCTCTCGTGAGCCTTTTGCTTCTTCACGGTTCTTGTGGAATTGTTCCTCAAGATCATGCAGCTTCTTCTTGAAGATCTGCACATCAGCCACACTGAGCTTGGCCATATTCTTCTTGAAATGAGCCTTCTCATAATCAATCTTGTTCTTGACCTCGACGATTTTCTGAGCCAAGGCCAACTCATTAGCAATGGCTCCGTGAAACGTGACGCTTATGTCCACATGCAACTAAAGATCATCAATACTGATGCTCTAGTCATCAAACCACTCATCGATGAAGTTGTTCAGAATATCAACATCAAAGAGGGGCAGATCATTGAAGATCTCTGCCTCTTGCTTGCTCTTGATCAGCATCTCAAGTGTTTCATCACTAGCAACAGATCAATGGTGTCTTCCTCGTTGCGCAGAACGGCAGCAGGTGTCAGTTCATGCCCAGAAATCTTCTTGGGCTTTTTGGTCTTCTCGGACTTCTTGGAGACACGAGACAAATCTTCAGACTGCACACTGGGTTCAGGAGGTGCAGTCTTCAATGGCTTCACAGTTGAAGCTTTTGGTTTGGCAGATGGCTTCGAAGCTTTTGACTTCTTTTTCTTCTGCTTCGGTGAAGCTGGCACATCTTCGGAGTCTGCGTCATCAGCTGATTTCTCCACTATGGCCCTCTGAGCTGCAATGTAGGAGAGGAGCCTGTCGAAGCTAGTGAAGGGGGCCGATGACATTCAGATTGGCATCACGAGTGCCATCTTGTCTTGGAGCAGATGGACCGGGGTTGAAGTTGAGTCCAAGATCTTTCTTGTTCTTCACAGCTGACTCCTTTGCAAACTGGTAGTTGCGTTTAAACATATTGTCGTCACGACGCCATAATAAGGATGATGGGTCCGCATTCTCAGGCTTCGGTCCATGGATCATGCACGGATAGAAACCTTGAGCAATAGCTTCAGGCTTCAACTTTGGCTGCAGATTCTTGTACAGAATATCTCCCCATGGGCGCTTGATTGCATTCTTCTCAGCATACTCGGCAGTGACGAAGTTGTACTTGAACCACAGTTCTGCCCAATATCTTCGAATCATTGGAATCGGGTCTTGCACTTATTGTAGTTTTCCTCTGGATCAGTTTTGTACATCTCATACAGATCCGGAGGCAGATCGAGGGCAGTATTGCCTCGGCGCTGCCTGCCACCTTTCCTAGCAGACTTATCAGTGGCCATGATATTCAGACTGATAGGCTTCAGAACAGTGAAAGGCTTCCATCTGCTGGTCAGACAAGAACTGGCTTCAGGGGAGTGAATATGATGCTGTAAGAACCCTGCAAATGAATGCAGACTATGAGAACCAAGGGATTCTCCCACGGACATGTACCTGTGACAGCATTAGAGGTACGAGGGAAGGGGAAGAGGTCATATGCTTTCTCAGAAGATTTTGAAGATAAATCAGTTTGAAGACATTGACCACATAAAGCGAAGACATTCACTTATTTGAAGAGAGTTGGTTCCAGATTTGTACGAATCCATGAATAGGTACAAGTGAGGAATCTAACTAGGTATGAAGCATAAGTGAATATCCTTAGCATGATATGAGATGCAGATAACGACAGATCCAGATTTGGAAGTATAGAAACCACTTTTGGTTAAAGTGGATGGATTTGACGGATCAAAAAGACAGTAAAAAGTGAGATTTAATTACCGCTGATGAACTGCTAGAAGAGGCAGAGTTAGAAGCCGAGTAGTTCAATCTCTCGTGCCCTAACTTGGCGGCGGCAGAGAGGACGAGGTCCGCGGCCGGCATGAGGACGGCGTCGACGCGAGCTAGCGGAGGCGCTAGGGTTTGAGCGGGGTGGCGAGGTGGAAGAAGAGATAATGACCGCGCGGTGTGTGTATTTATAAGGAAAGGGACTGCACAACGCAATTACGCAGGTGCCCCTGGCGGTTCACATCTGAAGGACATGTGGCCTGCATGCGACTTATTGGAAGTTGTTCCATGTTCCCACGCACGCCTGGATTGTCGGGTGGTCGTTCCAGCTTCTCCGGTATTCAGGCAAAAGGGATATGGCATTAAAAACAGATTTAAATGTTTGCCTCTGTGTCTTCTGCTAACAAGGACTCAGTGAAGACATTTCACAGGTTTCAACATAATGCATATGACTTAGATAGATAGAATTTGAGGTAGAAGCACAGAAGGGGTTAGGGTCCGATCACATTCACTTAGATCAGAAAAAAATTCAAGTATGAAGACATAGCTATAAGTGAATGTTGTAGAGGACAGAACATGCATATATATATATATATCAGTCTAAGACTAACTCAACATTGCGAAGATAAACCATGAGGACAAATCAATGTTGAAGGCAAACCAAATGCAAAGACTATGCAATCATGACGCCAAATGAAACACTTCAAGAAGATTTTGGTGGTGGCGTTACCCACCGTATAGGAAGTATTAGACCTAGACACGGTGCACAATTATCGTGGCGCTCCGAAGTCAAATTCTGGTTAATGTATTCACACTTAGAGTGTATGTCTTCATTGATTGAAGATATGCGTTACTTCATGTGTTGCACATCTAAGTCATCAACATGCATAAGAGTTAGGATGTGTGTCCAACTATAGGACATTTGAGGATTCTAAGATATTTAGCTCACACCGCAACTTGCAAAACCTTTTCTCATCCAAGGGCTTTGTGAAGATATCTGTCAGTTGCTCTTCAGTGTTGACGTGAATAATACCAATATCTTCCTTCATGACTCGATCTCTGAGAAAGTGATGACGGATCTGAATGTGCTTTGTCTTCGAGTGCTAAACTGGGTTGTTGGTAATCTTGATGGCGCTTTCATTGTCACAGTAGAGTGGCACTTGCTTCAGGTGGATGCCATAGTCCTTGAGAGGTTGGTCCATCCATAGAAGCTGAGCGCAGCAGGATCCAGTAGCAATGTATTCAGATTCAGCAGTGGAGAGGGATACACAGTTCTGCTTCTTTGAAGACCAAAAAACAAGAGATCGTCCAAGAAAGTGACATGTGCCTGATGTGGACTTGCGATCAACCTTGTCACCAGCATAACCAGCATATGAGAATCCAACTAGATCAAACTTTGTGCCCTTTGGATACCATAATCCTAGAGTTGGGGTGTAAGCCAAATATCGAAGAATTCGCTTCACATCTAAGTGATGCGATTCCTTTGGTGCCGCTTGGAATCGGGCACACATGCAAACGCTAAGCATTATATCTAGCCTAGATGCACATAAATAGAGCAAAGAACTAATCATGGAGCGGTATACATTTTGATCGAACTCTTTACCATTGTCGTCGGGGCCCAGATGACTTTTCGTTGGCATTGGCGTCGTGTACCCTTTGCAGTCTTGCATTCCAAACTTCTTCAGGCAATCCTTGAGGTATTTCTCTTCTGATATGAAGATGTCGTTGCTCTGCTGACGGATTTGAAGACCGAGGAAGAATTTCAGCTCACCCGTCATGGACATCTGATATTGCTCTTGCATCATATGTCCAAACTCATCACTGTATCTCTTGTTAGTGCAGCCGAAGATAATGTCATCCACATAGATTTGGCACACAAACAGTTCACCATCATATGTCTTCGTGAAGAGTGTGGGATCCAGGGAACCAGGTTTGAAGCCTTTGCTCTTCAGAAGTCTTTGAGAGTGTCATACCAAGCACGGGGGGCTTGTTTGAGGCCATACAATACCTTTTTGAGCTTGTATACCATGTCAGGATGCTTTGGGTCTTCAAAACCAGGTGGTTGTGCAACATACACTTCTTCTTCAATTTTGCCGTTGAGAAAGGAACTCTTTACATCCATTTGATACAGAAGAATGTTGTGATGGTTGGCATAGGCTAGCACTATGCGAATGGCTTCAAGCCTAGCCACCGGAGCAAATGTTTCATCGAAGTCAATCCCTTCTACTTGAGTGTAACCTTGAGCAACGAGACGAGCCTTGTTTCTGACGACTTGACCATGCTCATCTTGTTTGTTGCGATAGATCCATTTGGTGCCTATGATATTGTGCTTGCGAGGATCAGGACGCTTTACTAGTTCCCAAACATTGTTCAGCTCGAACTGTTGAAGCTCTTCTTGCATAGCTTGAATCCATTCAGGTTCCATGAAGGCTTCAGCAACTTTCTTGGGTTCAGATATAGAGACAAATGCAAAGTGTCCACAGAAATTTGCTAGCTGTGTTGTTCTTGAACGAGTGAGTGGACCAGGTGCATTGATGCTATCGATTATCTTCTCAATCTGTACTTCATTTGCAACACGAGGATGAACTGGACGAAGATTTTGCTCTTGCTGATCATTGTCTTCATCTTCAGCATTGACTTCAGGCTGAGCAGTGTCTTCGGGTTGATTAGGTGCAGAAATGATGATTTCTTCTTCAGCCTGTGCCTCTGAAGGTATGATTTCTCCAGTACCCATAAGCTTGATAGATTCACTTGGTGAGGCTTCATCTAGCACATTTGGCAGGTGCTCTCTTTGCGAGCCGTTAGTCTCATCGAACCGCACATCCACAGTTTCAACCACTTTATAGTGAAAGAGGTTGAAGACTCTGTAGGAGTGTGAATCCTTTTCGTAGCCAAGCATAAAACCTTCATGTGCTTTCGGTGCAAATTTGAAGTGTGATGTGGATCCTTGATCCAGCACCTAGCACCAAATACTCTGAAGTAGCTGACGTTTGGCTTCTTACCAGTTAGGAGCTCATAGGATGTTTTCTTTAGAAGCTTGTGAAGATAAACACGGTTGATGACATGGCATGCAGTATTAATGGCTTCAGGCCAGAACTTTCTTGGTGTCTTGTACTCATCAAACATCGTGCATGCCATCTCAATGAGGGTTTTGTTCTTGTGCTCCACGATTCCATTCTGCTGAGGTGTGTATGGAGCTGAGAATTCATGTGTGATGCCCAATGTATCAAGATAAGTGTCGAGGCTGGTGTTCTTAAATTCTGTGTTGTTGTCACTTCTGATGTGCTTGATCTTGATGCCATAGTTTGTCATGGCACGATTGGTGAATCATGTGAAGACATCCTGCACTTCATTCTTATAGAGGATTAAGTGCACCCATGTATATCTTGAGTAATAATAAACAATAACGAAGCCATAGAGGCAAGCAGTGGTAGTAAGTGTAGAGTAGTGAGTAGGGCCAAATAAGTCCATGTGAATCAGCTCGAAGGGACGAGACGTCGTCATGATTATCTTCGAGGGATGCTTGGCCCTAGTCATCTTTCTAGCTTCGCAGGCACCACATAGATGATCCTTCTTGAACTTGATGCCCTCGATGCCTACGACATGCTTTTTCTTCGCCAGGTTCCTCATGCCAGCATGCCCTAGCCTCCGATGCCAGAGCCAGCACTCTGAAGCTTTTGCTAGAAGACATACGGCCAACTGTGGTCCTGCTGAGAAATCTACCATATACAGATCGTCTTTTCGATACCCTTCAAAGACTAGAGATTTGGCAGATTCCATAAGCACAAGGCAACGATATTTTCCAAATATCACAATCATGTTTAGATCACAAAGCATTGAGACAGACATTAAGTTGAAACCAAGGGATTCATCAAGCATCACTTTATCCATGTGCTGATCCTTTGAGATTGCAACTCTACCTAGACCCAATACCTTGCTTTTACCAGTGTCAGCAAATGTGATGTGACTCTTGTCAGATGGACGTAGGGTTGAATCCATGAGAAGACTTCGATCACCAGTCATGTGGTTAGTGCATCCACTGTCCATAATCCATTCTGAAGCCTTTGGTGTCATACCCTACAGTGCAGTTTGGGGGATAGGCTTCACCAAGGGTATTGTGAAGCATAAACATTTGACGAACAAGCGGATTATGAAAGTTCAGATCTTGGTTAGGATAAATAGGATGTTTGTCAAGGAATCCTGGAACGAAATACATAGTAAGACCATTTGGCATTTTATCTTGCGTCCCACAAGATGTTTTAGGTCCCCAGCATAAGCATCAGAAGCCTTTGATTTCCGGCTGGAGACCTTTCCCTGCAAAAGAGAGTTAATTTTTCTTAACCACCCACATCTTCAGGGGTGGCTTAGAAGCAATGAGTCTAAGTGCAGCATCTGAGAACTTCGGCTTTGGAGCCCTAGCAAATAGCCTTGCAGGAGGTGAATAATACTCATAAGAATAAGCAGAAAAGTTCTTGGTCTTATGAACATAGCGGTTTGATGAAACACGCTCATATTCATAAGTCTGAGTATGGTTTCCCTGCAAAACATTGGCGTTAGGGTGACTCTGGTGAGTCCTCTGTCTGTATGAAGCCTTTGGACCATATGAAGCCTTTGGTCTGGGGTTTGTCTTCTTCCCAGGTGGTGTCATGATGACATTCACAGGAAGTTTCTCAAGACAACTTTTGGGCACCCAGATCTTCTTCAAAGGTGGTCCATTCCTGCAGTTAGTACCAATATACCTGGCAAACACTTCACCATTCTGATTCTTAAACAGTTTATAGTTTGCATCAAAGGATTCATCAATGATAATCGGGTTAGCACAAGTGAAGCTAGATAAGGTAGATGGATCCACTGAAGGTCCCTTTGCAGCAACCCATGTGGTTTTGGGGTACTGCTCAGGCTTCCAGTAAGAACCATCAACATTCATTTTCCTCTCGAACCCAACACCCTCTTTCCTAGGGTTTTGGTTCAGAATCTGTTTCTTGAGGACATCACATAGTGTCTGATGCCCTTTGAGACTTTTGTACATTCCTGTTTCAAGCAATGTCTTCAACCTGGCATTCTCATCAGCAATAGTAGTGGTATCCTCAGCAGAGGGGTTAGTTACCACATCAGCAGTTGAAGATATTGCAACAGTAGCAGCAGTAGAACATTCAGCAACAGAGACAACATTATCAAGCTCAAGACATTTTAGACATGATGGTTCAAAACCTTCCTGAGCGGAACTGATCTGTTGAGCGCGGAGTGACTGGTTCTCCTTTTGAAGATCTTCATGAGTCGCTCTCAAGTTCTCAAGTTCTTGCTTCCTTTGAAGATAATCATAGGAGAGCTTTTCATGAGTAGTTGAGAGCGTTTCATGACGAATTTCAAGTTCCTCGTACTTAACATGAAGATTTTCAGTGTCTTCAATTAAGGACTGAGTTCGGGTCATTTCCGCGCCCAACAGGTCATCGCTTTTGTCTAGCAACTTTTGAATATGTTCCATAACAATTTGTTGTTCAGTTGCAATTTTAGCAAGTGTTTTGTAGCTAGGTTCAGATTCACATTCAGAGTCATCTTCACTTGATGTTTGAATGTAAGCATCGCGTGAGTTTACCTTGGCACCTCGTGCCATGAAGCAGTAGGTGGGAGCAGAGTCATCCTCATCATTAGCATCAGCGTTGGTGACGAGGCCATTGTCTTCAGTGTTGAAGATGGACTTGGCGACATAGGCTGAAGCTAGAGCCAGGCTTGCCACGCCTGAATCGGATTCCTCTTCAGACTCCACCTCCGCCTCCTCAGAAGCAGACTCCTCCTCTGAATCCATCTCCTTGCCAACAAATGCATGAGCCTTGCTTGATGAGCTCTTCTTGTGTGATGAAGACTTTCGACGAAGACTTGAAGAAGACTTTGAGGATTTCTTCTTCTTCTTGTCATCAGAATCATATTCCTTGCTCTTCTTCTTCTTGGTCTCATTGTCCCACTGTGGACACTCAGAGATGTAGTGACCAGGTTTCTTGCATTTGTGGCATGTCTCTTCTTGTGGTCATGAGTAGAAGCTTCATCATTTCTTGAGCTGGATCTTGAAGACTTTCTGAAGCCTTTCTTCTTGGTGAACTTCTGGAACTTCTTCACAAGCATAGCAAGCTCCTTTCCAATGTCTTCAGGATCCCCAGAACTGCAGTCAGATTCTTCTTCAGATGAGGAAACAACCTTTGCCTTCAAAGCGCGAGTTCGGCCATAGTTGGGACCATAGATATCTCTCTTCTCAGATAACTGGAACTCATGTGTGTTGAGCCTCTCAAGTATGTCAGACGGATCGAGAGTCTTGAAGTCAGGACGTTCTTGAATCATCAGGGCCAGGGTGTCGAATGAGCTGTCAAGTGATCTCAGGAGCTTCTTGACGATTTCGTGCTTGGTGATCTCAGTGGCGCCAAGTGCGCGAAGCTCATTTGTGATATCAGTGAGGCGATCAAACGTGAGCTGGACATTCTCATTGTCGTTTCTCTTGAAGCGGTTGAAGAGGTTGCGAAGAACATCAATCCTTGAGTCTCTCTGGGTTGAGACGCCTTCGTTGACCTTGGAGAGACAGTCCCAGACTAGCTTCGCAGTTTCCAGAGCACTCACACGGCCATACTGTCCTTTGGTCAGATGACCACAGATGATGTTCTTGGCGGTCGAGTCCAGTTGAATGAACCTCTTGACATCAGCAGCGGTGACACCTTCACCGACCTTGGGAACGCCGTTCTTGACGACATACCAGAGGTCGACGTCAATGGCTTCAAGATGCATACGCATCTTATTCTTCCAGTAGGGGTAATCAGTGCCATCGAAGACAGGGCACGCAGCGGAGACCTTGATTATCCCTGCAGTCGACATAGCTAAAACTCCAGGTGGTTAAACCGAATCACACAGAACAAGGGAGCACCTTGCTCTGATACCAATTGAAAGTGCTAGTTATCGACTAGAGGGGGGTGAATAGGCGATTTTTATGAAAGTCTTCAAAACACGGGGGCTTTGAAGACAAACAGTAGAAATGAACCTATTGATATGCAGCGGAAGGTAGACTACACTAGACAAGCCATAGTCAAGTAAGCAATGAAGTGAAAGCACGAAGACTATCAGCAGCTAGGTAGTATGGATCAGGATGGAAGATAGTATGAAGCCAAACAACAACAGTCTTCACACAGTGAAGACAATCAGATCATGCAAGCAGGCAATGACTTCACGAAGACAAACTGTAAGTAAAGAGGGAAGGATAGAACCAGTTGCTTGGTGAGGACAAGGATTTGGTAGACCAGTTCCAGTTGCTGTGACAACTGTACGTCTGGTTAGGGAGGCTGAGATTTAACTCAGAAGACCGCGTCTTCACCTTATTCCCCTTGAGCTAAGAACACTTAGTCCTCGCCCAATCACTCTGGTAAGTCTTCAAGGTAGACTTCCAAACCTTCACAGACTTCGTTCACTGGCAATCCACAATGGCTCTTGGATGCTCAGAACGCGACGCCTAACCGGCTGGAGGATTCACAGTCCTCAAGTGTAACAAGTCTTCAGATCACGCGGACAGAAAGACTTCAGTGATGCCTAACACTCTTTGGCTCTGGGTGTTTTGGGCTTTGTCCTCGCAAGGATCTCTCTCTCAAATGCTTCGGAGGTGGGTTGCTCTCAAACGACAAAAGCCGTGCACTAACTCTGAGCAGCCACCAATTTATGGTGTAGGGGGTGGGCTATTTATAGCCAGGAGGCAACCCGACCTGATTTGTCCGAAATGACCCTGGGTCACTAAGGAACTGACACGTGTCCAACGGTCAGATTTCAAACACACGCGACAGCTTGACTTGGGCTACAAGTAAAGCTGACTCATCCAGCTCTGGATAAGATTTGCTCTCATTGTCTTCGCTCGAAGACATAGGATTTGGTTGAGCATCACATCAGTCACTCTGACTTTCTTCACTTGGACCCCACTTAACAGTACGGTGGTTCCTATGACTCAACAAAGAAGAAAAGGAAACTACGAAACAACTATGTCTTCGCATTCCATAGTCTTCATGTGAATGTCTTCTCATGTCATAATCTTCACTGTGAATATCTTCACAGACCACCATTGTCTTCAATGTCTTCACACATTTTTAGGGGTCATCTCTGGTAGGTAAACCGAATCAATATGGGACTACTACATGTATTATCCTGCAATTCTCACAAACACATTAGTCCCTCCACCAAGTTTGTCGTCAATACTCCAAAACCAACTAGGGGTGGCACTAGATGCACTTATATGGTGAAGAAATTACTGTTGGGCAATTGATAGAACTTCAAATAATCATGACGATATCCAGGCAATGATCATTACATAGGCATCACATCCAAGATTAGTAGACCGACTCCTTCCTGCATCTACTACTATTACTCCACACATCGACCTCTATCCAGCATGCATCTAGTGTATTAAGTTCATGGAGAAACGGAGTAATGCAATAAGAATGATGACATGATGTAGACAAGATCTATCTATGTAGAGATATACCCCATCGTTTTATCATTAGTAGCAATGATACATACGTGTCGGTGTTCCCTTTCTGTCACTGGGATCAAGCACCGTAAGATCGAACCCGCTACAAAGAACCTCTTCCCATTGCAAGATAAATAGATCAAGTTGGCCAAACAAAACCAAAATATCGGAGAAGAAATACAAGGCTATAAGCAATCATGCATAAAAGAGATCAAAGAAACTCAAATACTTTCATGGATATAAAAACATAGATCTGATCATAAACTCAAAGTTCATCGATCCCAACAAACACACCGCAAAAAGAGTTACATCATATGGATCTCCAAGAGACCATTGTATTGAGAATTCAGCGAGAGAGAGGAAGTCATCTAGCTACTAACTACAGACCCCGAAGGTCTACAAAGAACTACTCACGCATCATCGGAGAGGCACCAATGGAGGTGGTCAATCCCATCTGAGATGGTGTCTAGATTGGATCTGGTGGTTCTGGACTCTGCGGCGGCTGGAATTGATTTTCGTCGATGCCTTTAGGGTTTCTGGAATATTGGGGTATTTATAGAGCAAAGAGGCGGTCCGGGGGCACCCGAGGTGGGCACAACCCACCAGGGCGCGCCTGGGCCTCCTGGCGCGCCCTGGTGGGTTGTGCTCTCCTCGGAGCACCCCCAGGCGCAGCCAGGGCCCATTAGGTGTCTTCCGGTCCATAAAAAATCTCCGTGAAGTTTCGTTGCATTTGGACTCCGTTTGGTATTGATTTCCTGTGATGTAAAAAACATGCAGAAAACAACAACGGGCACTTGGCACTATGTCAATAGGTTAGTACCAAAAAATGATATAAATGACTATAAAATGATTATAAAACATCCAAGATTGATAATATAACATTATGGAACAATCAAAAATTATAGATACGTTGGAGACGTATCAATGATCCAATCATATTTATGCTCAACGCAAACACCAAATAACATTTATTTTAGGTTCAACACTAATCCCGAAAGTAGAGGGAGTGTGCGATGGTGATCTTATCAACCTTGGTATCACTTCCAGCACACATCGTCACCTCGCCCTTAACTAGTATCTGTTCATTTTGCAACTCCTGTTTCGAGTTACAAATATTAGCAACTGAATCGGTATAAAATACCCAGGGGCTACTATGAACACTAGTAAAGTACACATCAATAACATGTATATCAAATATACCTTTTCACTTTGCCATCCTTCTTATCCTCCAAATACTTGGGGTAGTTTCCGCTTCCAGTGACCAGTCCCTTTACAGTAGAAGCACTCAGTCTCAGGCTTAGGTCCAGACTTGGGTTTCTTCCTGGAGTGCAACTTGCTTGTCCATTCTTCTTGAAGTTCCCCTTCTTTCCCTTGCCCTTTTTTCTTGAAACTAGTGGTCTTGTTAACCATCAACACTTGATGCTCCTTCTTGATTTCTACCTCCGCAGCCTTCAGCATCGCGCAGAGCTCGGGAATTGTCTTTTCCATCCCTTGCATGTTGTAGTTCATCACAAAGCCTTTATAGCTTGGTGGCAGTGATTGAACAACTCTGTCAATAAACTATCATCAGGAAGATTAACTCCCAGCTGAGTCAAGTGGTTATGGTACCCAGACATTCTGAGTATGTGTTCACTGACAGAACTATTCTCCTCCATTTTGAAGCTGTAGAACTTGTTGGAGACTTCATACCTCTCGACATGGGCATGAGTCTGAAATACCAATTTCAACTCTTGGAACATCTCATATGCTCCGTGGCGTTCAAAACGTTTTTGAAGTCCCGGTTCTAAGCTGTAAAGCATGGTGCAGTAAACTATCAAGTAGTCATCATACCGAGCTTGTCAAACGTTCATAACGTCTGCATCAGCTCCTGCAATAGGCCTGACACCTAGCAATGCATCAAGGACATAATTCTTTTGTGCAGCAACGAGGATAATGCTCAGATCACGGACCCAGTCCGCATCATTGCTACTATCATTTTTCAACTTAGTTTTCTCTAGGAACATATTAAAAATAAAACAGGGGAGCTATACGCGAGCTATTGATCTACAACATAGATATGCAAAAACTATTTAGACTAAGTTCATGATAAATTAAGTTCAATTAATCATATTACTTAAGAACTCCCACTTAGATAGACATCCCTCAAGTCATCTAAATGATCACGTGATCCAAATCAACTAAACCATGTCCGATCATCACGTGAGATGGAGTAGTCATCAATGGTGAACATCTATATCTTGATCATATCTACTATATGATTTACGTTTGACCTTTCGGTCTCCAGTGTTCCGAGGCCATGTCTGTACATGCTAGGCTCGTCAAGTTTAACCCGAGTATTCTGCATGTGCAAAACTGTCTTGCACCCGTTGTATGTGAACGTAGAGCCTATCATACCCGATCATCACATGGTGTCTTAGCACGAAGAACTTTCGCAACGGTGCATACTCAGGGAGAACACTTATACCTTGAAATTTTTGTAAGGGATCATCTTATAATGCTACCACCGTACTAAGCAAAATAAGATGCATAAAAGATAAACATCACATGCAATCAAAATATGTGACATGATATGGCCATCATCATCTTGTGCCTTTGATCTCCATCTCCAAAGCACCGTCACGATTTCCATCATCACCGGCTTGACACCTTGATTTCCATCGTAGCATCGTTGTCGTCTTGCCAACTATTGCTTCTACAACTATCGCTAATGCATAGTGATAAAGTAAAGCAATTACATGGCGATTGCATTTCATACAATAAAGCGACAACCGTAAGGCTCCTGCCAGTTTCCCAATACTTCTACAAAACATGATCATCTGATACAATAACGTATATCACATCATGTCTTGACCATATCACATCACAACATGCCCTGCAAAAACAAGTTAGACGTCCTCTACTTTGTTGTTGCAAGTTTTACGTGGCTGCTACGGGCTTCTAGTAAGAACCGTTCTTACCTACGCATCAACACCACAACGATGTTTCGTCAAGTTTGCTGTTTTAACCTTCAACAAGGACCGACCGTAGTTAAACTTGATTCAACTAAAGTTGGAGAAACAGACACCCGCCAGCCACCTTTATGCAAAAAAAGTTGCATGTTTGTCGGTGGAACCGGTCCCATGAACATGGTCATGTAAGGTTGGTCCGGGCCGCTTCATCCAACAATATTGCCGAATCAAAATAAGACGTTGGTGGTAAGCAGTATGACTATCATCGTGCACAACTCTTTGTGTTCTACTCGTGCATATCATCTACGCATAGACCTGGCTGTAATACCACTGTTGGGAAACGTAGCATACAATTTTGAAAAATTTCCTACGCTCACGCAAGATCTATCTAGGAGATGCATAGGAACGAGAGGGGGAGGGTGTGTCCACGTACCCTTGTAGACCAAAAGCGGAAGCGTTTGACAACGCAGTTGATGTAGTCGAACTTCTTCTTGTGCCGACCGATCAAGCACCGAACGTACGGCACCTCCGAGTTCTGCACACGTTTAGTTCGATGACATCCCTCGAACTCTTGATCTAGCAAAGTGTTGAGGGAGAGTTCTGTCAGCACGACGGCGTGGTGACGGTGATTGTGAAGTGACCCGCACAGGGCTTTGCCTAAGCACTACGTGAATATGACCGGAGGCGTAAACTGTGGAGGGAGGCGCCGCACACGGCTAACAATGTTGGTGTGTGTTCTAGGCGCCCCCTCCCCATGTATATATAGGTGGGAGAGGGAGGGGAGCAGCCTTGGGGCACCCCAAGCAGGAGGAATCCTACTTGGGGGCCTCCTCCAATTCGGCCTCCCCCCTTTCCTTATCTCCGGAGGGGGGAAGGAAAGAGGGGAGAGTGGAAAGGAAGGGGGAATCCTGTTCCCTCTATTTCCTTTCCTCCTCCCCTTTTACTTTCTCCACTTAGATCGGCCCATATGGGGGCACACCATTCCACAAGGGGCTCGTCTGTCCCGCCCTAGGCCCAATAAGGCCCATATCTTTGCCGGGGGTGCCCGGAACCCCTTCCTGTGACCCGATACGTACCCGGTACCCCCGGAACACTTCCCGTGTCCGAATACTATCGTCCTATATATGAATCTTTACCTCTCAACCATTTCGAGACTCCTCGTAATGTCCGTGATCTCATCTGGGACGCCGAACAACATTCGGTCACCAAATCACATAACTCATATAATACAAAATCGTCATCGAACGTTAAGCGTGCGGACCCTACGGGTTCGAGAACTATGTACACATGACCGAGACACCTCTCCGGTCAATAACGAATAGCGGAACCTGGATGCTCATATTGGTTCTCACATATTCTACGAAGATCTTTATCGTTCGTACCGTAATGACAACATACGTTATTCCCTTTGTCATCGGTATGTTACTTGCCCGAGATTCAATCGTCGGTATCTTCATACCTAGTTCAATCTCGTTACCGACAAGTCTCTTTACTCGTTCTGTAATGCATCATCCCGTAACTAAATCATTAGTCACATTGCTTGCAAGGCTTATCATGATGTGCATTACCGAGAGGGCCCAGAGATACCTCTCTGATACTCGGAGTGACAAATCCTAATCTCGATCTATGCCAACCCAACAAACACCTTTGGAGATACCTGTAGAGCATCTTTATAATCACCTAGTTACGTTGTGATGTTTGATAGCACACAAGGTATTCCTTCGGTATCCGGGAGTTGCATAATGTCATAGTCAAAGGAATATGTATAAGTCATGAAGAAAGCAATAACAATAAAACTTAACGATCATTATGCTAAGCTAACGGATGGGTCTTGTCCACAACACATGTCTATGGTTAGGAAACTTAACCATCTTTGATTAACGAGCTAGTCTAGTAGAGGCTTACTAGGGACACTGTGTTTTGTCTATGTATCCACACATGTATCAAGTTTCCGGTTAATACAATTCTAGCATGTATAATAAACATTTACAATGATATAAGGAAATATAAATAACAACTTTATTATTGCCTCTAGGGCATATTTCCTTCAAGCGGCGCCAGGCAGTGGCGGAGCCAGGACTTTTGTGGAGCCTGGGCAAGCTCAATCCTAAATGTCTACTCTAAAAATCAAAATCGGATGCTCGGATACATATAACATACTGCATAAAATAGTCTCAAACTTCCGAACCACAAATCTACATTAATAATGAAGTGAAAAACAAAGCCATACAAATGTAATTTTGAATTGAACTACTCCCTTCATTCCAGAATATAAGGTGTATTGTTTTTCGTGCAAGTAAACCATTTGAATGTTTTACCAAGATTATAGAATAAAATAACAACATCTGTAATACCTAATAGATAAATTTGAGACATGACAATAAAATTATAAAATCAGGGGCCATCCACATAATCAAACCTACCATGTTGCAAGCAAAAGCATAGCTATCCAAATTACCATCCAAATGTCCAAAAAATACAACATGATAAAAAAACGGATTTGCAATTCACATAAAATGAACGTTGTGATTTTTGAATATATATTCAAAATAGAAGTTTGCGGGAATAAAAATAGTATGAAACATACCAATAGTGTGGAAAGAAAATCATGAAGCAAATGTCATTCTAATACTCCAACTTTGATTGCGATAAAATCAACTGACTTGAATAATTTCCAATGGTCTGGCATCAAAATTTAAGCGTAAGTCTATCTATCCCTGCATCTGAATGGCCACATCAGTTAGCAAGTCGTACCTTACCCGCAAAAAAAGTTAGCAATCTTACCTAACTCTTTTTTTTAACTGAATCTTACCTAACTCATTAGAAAGGAAGGAACGCGTAGGCGAGCATACAAGACGTTCCTGTCTTTCCGGGGATGGATTGTTAGCCTTAATCTTGATTTCATGTATTAGCATGTTTGAGTTTTGCATGTAGTTTAGTCTAGAGTGTATGTGTCCGGTAAAGTTTCGGCGAGCATGGCGAGATGCCCATGGTGCCATGCGATAGGGAAATCCCGTGAGATGCGGCATGATGTAACGATGGCTGAAGGGTGACGGGCTGCTCATTCAGGTTGAGCCTGTTGGGAAACCGGGGCCACCGAGGGGTGGCGGCGGCCTCGTGCGTATCGCACGGGCTAGCCCCTCCCGTTCCCCCCACTTTACGTTAAGTGGGTACTTATCCCTTGACCCCCTACCCCCTATATAAAGCAACGAGGAGCCATCATTGTAACACCTGATCATTGATTAATAAAGCTAGTCTCCTCCATACTTCTCTGTGTCATTTACTTTCGCGTGTTCGACTACTTCGTCTACGACGCTCGCCCTCGCTCCGCAACCTCGGACCGGACTCGCTGGCGGAGTTGCGGAACACGTTATCAGCACGCTTCGCTCCATCAACTCTCCGTCAAGCCTGCATCACGCAGGCTTTCATCGATCCTGCGGAGGTATAAGATTCGATCCCCACCTTTGCAAAAATGGATTCCTCTCATTACTACGATTCCGTTTTTGCGATTAGATTATTTTTCGGATTTGATCTACCTATGGTGCGGATTTTCCTCCCAAGAACCGAGCGGACAAACATGTCGCCGACCAATGTCGATGTTCTTGGACTAAGAGGAACTTGTTGACTGCACTATAGGGAGTCGGTACAGATCGCGATCCAGATGATCGCGGTACCGCCCCAAAAGCACCAGATGTGCCATGCGCCGTCGTTTTTCCGGATGAACGCGATGAAGATCCGCATCCCGAGGCCGGCGTCCAGATGACGCCGTGCTGTCCGCGCCCCCGTTGGTCGCGCGTGAAGCGCCGTGCCCTGCTGGACGCGACCCCGCTGGTCGCCGGCGCCGCCCTGCTGGCCGCGGCCCCGCTGGCCGCGCTGTGCAGCCCCGCCCCGTCTCACTGGCGTGTGCTCGCAACAGCCCACCCCGATGGTCGCTGCCGCGTCGCCGCGCCCGACGCCCCGTCGCTGGCCTGGCCACGCCGCGCCATGGCCACGCCCCCCCGCTGGCCGGGCCATGGCCACGCTGCGCCGTGGCCGCGCGCCCCGCTGGCCTCGCCTCGCGCCCCGCTTCGCGCCCTTGCTGGTCTTGCCGCCTCGCTGGTGGCTGCTGCCCGCACGCGGTGGCCGCGCGCGTGCGTGCCTTGGCCGCCGCCGTCGTGTGGCGTGGCGTGGCCGCCGCGGCCGTCGCCGTGGCGTGGCGAGGATGCCACAGCCACCGCTGCCCTGGCGTGGCTGCCGCCGTCGCCCTGCCCACTCGGGCGCTAGGAACCCTAGCGCGCCCCGGGTGTGGGCCGGGTGAGCCGGTCGGATGGGCCGGCCAGGCGCTGGCTGCTGGGCCCGGCTGGGCCGCGGGCTGTGGAGACCCTGGTACACACAAAAAAGTGGCGCAGGCTACAGCGTGAAATTTTTTTACGGTTTAGCCCCTGTAGTTTTCAGCTTTTGCGCGAGTTTTATTCCTGCAGCAATATTTCGCGTAGAACCCCCTGGAACTGTCTGTTTTCGCTGAAATCGCGTATTTGGGCTTTAAAATGCCCCGGGAATTCACTTTTTGGGCTATTTTCACGTACTAGATGCGCTTAACATGCTATATTTTGTAAACATGTTTTATTGTATGATTTTACTACTGTAGATTAATTGTTTTGCACTCTTAATCATTAAGTAAGTCATATAAGAACATGTTTTAGATAATGGAACGTCATTTTATTGAATAAGTTTATCAACATCGCTTTGTGCAAAAGATTACCTGCTGTAATCTCATGATTTTTGCATAAATCGCAGATGGCCGAAATTGTCAACAAGGAGTTTCCTGAGTTGGCCCAGACAGGGCTGAACTACCTGTCATGGTCCTCGAACTGCGAGATCTTTCTCCAGGGCAAAACCCTCCTGAGGGCGATCGGTAAGGGGGCCCAGCTGGCCGTCACTGATCCCAAGTTCGAAACTGAGAATGCGCAGGCTCTGCACTTTCTCCGTCATCACCTATCACCTACTCTAAAAGATGAGTATATGGCTGAGCGCAGTGCTTCTGGCCTTTGGACCGCTCTTAAGCAGCGGTTTGAGCGGCTGAAGTACACTGTGAAGCCACGTGCAGAGGCAAAGTGGATCCGTCTAAGGTTTGCGGACTTCAAGACGGTTGGGGAGTACAATTCGGCTCTGCACCGGATTTGTACAACTCTTCGGTTGTGTGGTACTGAGATTACCGACTCCCAGAAGATTGAGAAAACCCTATCCACTTTCCACCCCGACGCGGTCCAGTCCTCACGGAACTACCGCCAGGGGAACTACACGAGGTATTCAGAGTTGATTGACGTCCTCAAGGTGGCGGAGGCGCAGGACGAGGTTCTCAAAAAGAACTTTGTCGCGCAACCACTTGGGGGAGTTCTCGCCAGGAGGTGAACGCTCTCAAAGTCCGCAAGCCTCAACAGAACAAGAGGGGCCGAAAGGGCAAGAAGAAGGGCCCTCACCCCCCGCCCCGGATAAGCAGAACAAGCCGGGCAAGGGAGGGCAAAGGCCTCAGGACTGCTTCCGTTGTGGCTCGGTGGAGCATTTCTCCCGCCAGTGCCGCGCACCACAGGAGGTCGTTGATGCATATAAGGATCGAAAGGCGCGTGAGACGCACCTCACCTTGGTTCAGGAGGGAGCACCACCGGCGCCCATGGCGGCACCCGTGATGATCGCTACTCCCCCTGCTGCGCCCATAGAGGCGACCCCAGTAGTTCCCATCGCGGAAGCTTTGGCGGTCTCTACCGACGGCCACGTCGCCATGGAGGTTGACCACATGGTCGCCTCGGCGGCGCCGCCACTAGACATTGATGCTGCCTCCAAGATGATTTCTAAGGAGGATCAGCTCACTAGTATGGAGATTGCGGCGGAAGTGAATGGCTTCTTCACCGAGTCCACTTATCATACCTCTTTGGTTATCATGATTCCGTGATTTGATACAATAAAATTGAATAAATTCGATTTGGTTGTAAGCTCTATGAGAGCATAAACTTATTCTTCACTTTGGCAATTGGATGACATTTATTCATTTATTCCATTATTTATACATGATAGCATGTTATGTTCTGAGATGTGTGCATTTACTTTTAATGTATTTTCTTCCTCATTACATTAATTAGATGTCATATTTTAGAACGCGTGTGGCGCCCGAATGGAGGAAACGTGCCTTGCCGATAGCGCCACCACTCATACCATTTTACGAGAAACTAAGTACTTTGAGTCCATTAAAAATCTCCGGGAAATATTATGACAATCGCCGGCTGCGGTTCTCACATAGTTGGCTCCGGACGAGCCACTATTATACTCCCCATGGGAACAACTTTGATCATTAATGATGCGTTGTTGTACCCGGAGTCGACTCGTACTCTTTTGAGCTTTAGAGACATCCGCGCTAATGGTTTCCATGCTGAGACCGATGATGAAAACGGCAAGGAGTGCCTACTCATCAAAAAGCGGGATGCAGGTGGTAAACATGTTATCGAAAGGCTTGCTTCGTTTGACACAGGGCTATACTACACTAAGATAGTAGCACCGCCCGTGTACACTACCCTCAAGACCGTTTTTAGAAGCTCTGAACTCTTCTGCCTCTGGCACGATAGGTTAGGCCACCCCGACTTAGGATGATGAGAAATATAATTAACAACTCACATGGCCATAATGTTAACGTGAAGAACTTCCCGAATCCCGATGATTTCGTGTGCTCCGCATGCGCTAAGGGGAAGTTAGTCATTAGGCCATCGCCCCTCAAGGTGAGGGATGAAATCCCCGCGTTCTTGGAACATATCCAAGGGGACATATGCGGTCCAATTCAGCCCCTCACGGGGCCGTTTCGGTACTTCATGGTGCTCATTGATGCTTCCTCTAAATGGTCCAATGTTTGCCTGCTGTCAACACGGAACCATGCCTTTGCAAAATTGATCTCACAGATCATACAAATGAGGAATAATTTCCCGGATTATCGTATAAAGTCTATTCGAATGGACAACGCCGGAGAATTTACTTCAAAGGCGTTCGATGATTATTGCATGGCAATGGGAATCAAAGTTGAGCACTCGGTACCACATGTTCATACACAAAATGGACTTGCCGAGGCATTGATTAAAAGAATTAAATTCATTGCCCGACCGCTCCTTCAGGGTTGTAATTTACCAACTACATGTTGGGGCCACGCGGTGTTACACGCGGCTAATCTCATCAACTTTCGACCGTCGGCCTACAACATCCACTCTCCTGTTCAACTTGCGCAAGGGTCGGCACCGAAAATTTCCCACCTTCGTAGGTTCGGTTGCCAGGTATATGTACCAATACCACCCCCTCAGCGATCGGCGATGGGCCCGCTCCGTAAGTCGGGGATATACGTTGGTTATGAGACTGTGTCCATAATCAGGTATCTGGACCCCATGACAGGTGACTGTCACACGGCTCGTTTTGCTGATTGCATTTTTGACGAGGATCTTTCCCGACTTTAGGGGGAGAGAATCAACCCCTTGATGCTAAAAGTCGAGAAATCACGTGGCAAGCCACGGGGATCCACGCTCATGACCCGCGCACTGCTGAGACTGAGAGAGAAGTCCAAAAGATAATAGATTTGCAGTCTTTAGCAAATCAACTGCCCGACCACTTTAGTGACTTAAAGACTGTGACAAAATCGCATGTGCACGCGCGCAATGCACCGGAAAGGGTTGAAATACCGAAGAAAAATGATGGTATACCCGCTCCCGTCCAAAGGCCTAAAAGGACGAGAAATCCGGCTTCTCAAATCCCAAGTACTCGGGGACGCCTGACGAAAAAGGATAAGAGAGATTTATCACAGCCTGTCGCCAAAGTACCCCAAATTGAAACAGGGAGCCAGTCGAGACCTGTCACAAGTATGGAAAATTCAGTGCACGAAATTCCGGACTTAAACTTTCCCATAGGGGAAACACCAGCGGAGATGTGAGCGCACACATCGGCGCGGGAAATCTAAAGGACCTTGCTCCCATAATGGGAAATTTTGTAGAGCAAGTGTTTGCGCCGGATGCGCTCCATGACGAAATGGCCATAAATTATATTTATACGGGGGAGTCCCTGAACCGAGCAACGGTGATTGTCGACATCAACTTTGCTACGAAAATTGCCTCAATCATAGATCTTGACCCTGAGCCTAACATGCTCGCTGATTGCAAGAAAAGGTCGGATTGGAAAGATTGGCAGCAGGCAATTACTGCCGAATTATTATCTCTCAACAAAAGGAAGGTGTTCGGACCAGTTTGTCGAACTCCTCCCCACATTCGCCCTGTTGGCCATAGGTGGGTTTTTGTTCGAAAGAGAGATGAAAATAATAAGGTAGTACGGTACAAAGCAAGGCTCGTTGCTCAAGGGTTCACTCAACGACCAGGTGTCGATTTTGAGGAGACTTATTCCCCAGTCATGGATGGAGTTACCTTTAGATACTTGATCTCGATGGCAGTAAACATGGGCTTGAAAATGAAACTAATGGATGTTGTCACTGCTTACCTATATGGTAACTTGGATTCGAACATATACATGAAGGTTCCAGAAGGTATCCCTGTTCCGAACCATGATAGAGCAAACAGGGGTCTATACAGTGTTCAACTTCAAAAGGCACTGTACGGACTCAGACAGTCTGGTAGAATGTGGTACAATCGCTTAAGTGATTTCCTTCATGAGAAGGGCTACACGAGCAATAAAGATTGCCCATGTGTTTTTATACGGCGATCCCAAGATGGATTCTGTATAATCTCGGTGTACGTGGACGATTTAAACATAATCGGTACGCCTGAGGATATTGAGGAAGCGAGTTCCTACCTGATGTCGGAATTCGAGATGAAGGATTTGGGTAAAACCAAGTTCTGTCTAGGTCTGCAACTTGAACATTCCCCTGATGGGATTCTAGTGCACCAGTCGGCCTACACCCAGAAGGTGTTGGAGAGATTTGGATTTGATAAGGCATATCCTTCTAAGACCCCGATGGTCGGAAGATCTTTACAGCCAGACAAGGACCCGTTCAGGCCAAAGGAAGAGGGGGAGGAAACTCTGGGACCAGAGGTTCCTTACCTGAGTGCAGTTGGAGCACTCATGTACCTCGCAAATTGTACACGGCCAGACATTGCGTTCGCCGTCAGTTTGCTTGCTCGGTACAGTTCTGAACCTACCAAGAGGCATTGGAAAGGTGTCAAGGACGTCTTCCGTTACCTGCAAGGGACCAAAGATCTTGGCCTGTTTTATAAAAGAAATCAAGACCTATCTATTATAGGCTATGCCGATGCTGGGTACCTATCGGACCCGCATGATTGCAAATCGCAGACTGGATATGTTTTCCTTTGTGGTGGAACTGCGTTTTCCTGGAAATCGTCCAAGCAAACACTTGTGTCGACTTCCACGAACCACTCAGAAATCATGGCACTATTCGAAGCGTCAAAAGAGTGTGTATCGCTTTGGCGGATGATCGGCCACATTCAGCAGACATGTGGGCTGAACACCGTACAAACCCCTACCATTATCTATGAAGATAATGCTGCTTGTGTTGCACAAGTCCAGATGGGTTATGTGAAGAGTAACCTCACAAAGCATATTAGTCCCAAGTTCTTCTATGCACATGAGCTGCAACAGTTGAATGAGGTGAGAGTTTTGCATACTAAGTCCTGTGACAATCTTGCTGATATGTTCACTAAATCATTACCGGCATCAACCTTAGAGAGGTGTGTGCGTGGAATCGGTATGATGAGACTTAGAGAGATGCAAGGTTCAGGGGGAGAAACTTCACAAACTCGTCGCTAAAATCTCGATCCTGATGATCGAGTACTCAACTTGATGGTTGAGTGGATTGTACTCTTTTTCCCTTGAGTGAGTTTTCCTGATGTTTCTCACACGAGGTTTTTGACGAGGCAATTCGTGCAATATAACAATGTATACCGTGTGCTCTTTCTCCATATTTTTTCCCACTGGGTCTTTCGGAGTTTTGAGGCATGGATATACGGATAATTACCCAAGGGGGAGTGTTGGGAAACCGGGGCCACCGAGGGGTGGCGGCGGCCTCGTGCGTATCGCACGGGCTAGCCCCTCCCGTTTCCCCCACTTTACGTTAAGTGGGTACTTATCCCTTGACCCCCTACCCCCTATATAAAGCAACGAGGAGCCATCATTGTAACACCTGATCATTGATTAATAAAGCTGGTCTCCTCCATACTTCTCTGTGTCATTTACTTTCGCGTGTTCGACTACTTCGACTACTTCGTCTACGACGCTCGCCCTCGCTCCGCAACCTCGGACCGGACTCGCCGACGGAGTTGCGGAACAGAGCCAAGTGATTTGGCCAAGTCATACTTAGAGCATGTGAGATTGTAGCTGCATGTGTGAGTTGTGCTAGCTGAGTCGTCAGTGCATGCGTGAGTTTTTTTTTGCGGGTGATGAGTTTGTTAGTAATTGACATGGGTGTGCATGTAGCTAGTCGGTTGGTGCATGGGCTAGTGCACGGAAGTGTGTTGTTAGTGGCCGGTTATGGTGGCTGGTAGTGTCACTAGTGAAAAAAGTGCTAGCCATAACTTACGTTGGTGGCGCGCCATTTACAACCAACGCCATCACTAATTTTTTCAAATAGTGGTGGTGTTGGCTTATTTGGTACGACATTAGTAGGGGTATAGTGGTGGCGTTGGAAAACAGGGTAGCATCAGAGGTATATGGGACCAACAATTTGTATAAGGCATAATATAGTATTGTCGTGGAATAGCATGGAACGCTAGTACTATTATATTTAGTTGTGGGGTGTTGCTAGTTCCGACGCCAGTATTGTTATTTTGTCAATGCCAAAACATTCTTATATTCTAATTTTTTGGTATATTCTTTTTTATAGTATATTATAGTTTACTTCTATTTTTTTATTTTTTAAAAAGAAATAATGACATTTTTTAAAATATGTACTTTGAGACTTTAAATTACTTTTTCCCTTTTAGTTTAAGACTTGAAATATATAGTTTTGAGCCTTCAAATATGTAGTTTGACACTTCCAAATGTTTTAATTCTTAGTTTTTTATGTGGTGATCTTTTTTAAGTATATTATAGTTTACTTTTATTAAATTTTTATTATTTTAAATATAAATAATGACATTTTTAAAATATGTACTTTGAGACTTTAAATTACTTTTCCCTTTTTAGTTTAAGACTTGAAATATATAGTGTTGAGCCTTCAAATATGTAGTTTTTTATGTGGTGATCTTTTTTATAGTACATTATAGTTTACTTTTATGAAAAAAAATATTTTGAACAGAAATAATGACATTTTTTAAAATATGTACTTTGAGACTTTAAATTACTTTTTTTATTTTTAGTTTAAGACTTGAAATATATAGTTTTAAGCCTTGAAATATGTAGTTTGACACTTCCAATTTTTTTCTTTTAGTTTTTTATGTGGTGATCTTTTTATAGTACATTATAGTTTACTTTTATTAAATTTCTATTATTTTAAATATAAATAATGATTTCATAAATAATGATCTTTTTTTCTTATTGGGCTAGCCCAAATAGGATTAGGATGCCGTGGGGGTCAAAACCAACGGGGGCAATGGCCCCCTCGACCCACGTACTCCTCTCTGCCTTGCTCTGTTTCCGTTCCCCTTTCTCTCGCTCTCTCTCGCCTCCCGTCGTCGCGGCTTCGATTCTGACCGCTTCCAGCGATTGCCGTCATTCTCCGGTCCTGAGGTACACATCTGAGCCTCCCACTCTCATCTAGTCCATTTGGATTTTTTAATTAGGATGTCGTTTCGCATTTCCTATGCTAGGGTTTCGGCGACGGCGACGACAGCAGGTAGCAGACTGTAGGCGACCCTCGGCTCCAACCCACGTGAGCATATCATCCCTCCCTCTTTTGCTGTAGGTCACTGCCACTGTCAATCAAATTAAGGTGTTTGAGTTGCTAGCTGTAGAAATTGGAAGTGCAATCTGTCAATCAAATTAAGGCGTTTGAGTTGTTGTTGCTGTTGTCAATTGGAAATTGGAAATTGGGAGTGCAATCTGTCAAATTTTAAGTCATCATCTTTGGAAGCATCTAAATTCTGAAACATATGACAGTGGCAGTGGCAGTGGCAGTGGCATTTTGCATCAATGACAGTGGCCTAATACTAAATATGTATCTTGTTCATTATATGACAGTGGCAGCGGCATTTTGTATCTGTATTTTGCATCAATGATCATCATGTGGATGTTTAGATCAGGGTTCCATTGTTTACTCCCATAAAAGAACATAATTTCTTTTGTTTACTTGACAAGTTGACATGCCTCTATATAGATCAGTTAGGTTGTAGAATTTGTGTAAGTGTATTAGACCACTTGCCATACTTTGATTGGCATTATTATCAACTTGCTTGTTATTATTGTTATGATTGGCATTAGATCACTTGCCATACTTTGATTGGCATTATTATCAACTTATTTGTTATTCTTGTTTGATCAGCAAGGCAATATTATCAACTTACAAATCATTTGCCAACTTGCAACACATAGCAAAGATGGGCATGGATGCAACTTACTTGTAACTTGTTATTCTTGTTTGACATGTGTGTTTGGTTCTTGTCAGAACTAAGAAATTTTTTTGTTAGCACTAAGGAAATTCTTATTTGACATTGTGATGCTATCTATATATATTTTTGTAGTGATTGGCATTACATTGCCATGTGTGTTTGGTTCTTTTCATAATAACATGTACTTGTCATTGTTTTGAAGTTCCAGCCATGACTAGCTGGAACAGCCACTACGAGTCCTCGTGCAACTTCGCGGCCTATGATGAAGTTGACAAAGGCAAAACAAGCACCAACCATGTAAGATTACAAAAACATCCATGAGCATTGCAAACACTGTTGGAAACGTAGCATGCAATTTCAAAAATTCCTATGCTCACGCAAGATCTATCTAGGAGATGCATAGCAACGAGAGTGGGAGAGTGTGTCTATGTATCCTCGTAGACCGAAAGCGGAAGCGTTAGCTTAACGCGGTTGATGTAGTCGAACGTCTTCTCGATTCAACCGATCAAGCACTGAACGTACGACACCTCCGAGTTCTGCACATGTTCAGCTCGATGATGTTCCTCGAACTCTTGATCCAGCAAAGTGTCGAGGGAGTAGATGAGTTCCGTCAGCACGACGGCGTGGTGACGGTGATGGTGAAGTGATCCGTGCAGGGCTTTGCCTAAGCACTACGAAGATACACTACAAAAAAAGACACATCCGTGACATTTTGGGTTGAACAAAATTGTTTTCTGTCATACTTATGACACTTCTATGACAACAATTGTGACAAAACCTGGTATCATCATAGATGTGGTGGGGTCCTACTTCTATGACAAAAAAACATGACAGAAAATGGGCTTTTCGTCCTGGGCGGGCCGGAGACGCAGCTGCATGACATTCTTTGGGCCGTCCATGACGGAAAAAAACCGTGGTAGAAGCGAGGGCGAGGAAAATATTGGGGTGTTCCCGGTTACGGTGGGTGGTCGGGGCCGAGCGATGCGCGTTTCTCTCGTACACGCACGCGCGTGGATGCGAGGCGTTGGGCTCTAACTGAAGCCGAGCGAGGCGTTGGGCTCTAACTGAACCCGAGCGATTGCACTGCAGGCTACGCGTTACTGAACCCGAGCAATCGATCGATGGCTGTTAACTGAACCCGATCGAGCGATTCCTTCGCTACTGCTGCTAACTGAAGCCGATCAATGCTGCCTCTGGATGAACAGTGAGCGTTGCGGGGGGGTTTGGATGAACAGTTCCTGGTGGGGGTGGATCAACAGGACCCCGTGGTGTTGCCTCTGGATGAACAGGACCCCGATCGATTGAGCCGGTTGGGGCTGGATGAACAGGACCCCGTGGAGGGCAGGATGAACAGGACCACCCCGTGGAGGGTAGGATGAACAGTAGACGGTGGAGGGCTGGATGAACAGTAGCCCGTGGAGGGGTGGTTGAACAGGAGCCCGTGGAGAGGGCTGGTTGAACAGTAGCCGATGGAGTAGCGCGCGATGGAGGCTGGATGAACAGGAGCCCGTGGATGAACAGTCGCAGGTGGAGGCTGGAGGAGGTCGACGGTGGATGAACAGTAGCCCGTGGAGGCTGGAGGGGGTCGACGGTGGAGATGAATAGTATCCCGTGGAGTCCCGTTTTGCGGTACGCCACACCCCTCCTGATGAACAGGACCCTTGTTTCGACCGTAGCGCTCCAACACAAGTCCGTTTCCTCCGTTTTGCGGTACGCCACACCCCTCCCGATCAACAGGACCCCTGTTTCGACCATAGGAGGTCCATTTCCTCCGTTTTGTGGTACGCCAGACCCCTCCCGATGAACAGGATCCTGTTTTGAACGTGGCCGGTCGAACACAAGGCCGTTTCCTCCGTTCTGCGGTACGCCAGGCCTCGTTTGCAAAGGCTGTTCCGTCCAATCCCTCCCGATGAACACGACGACGCATTCCGTTCCGACCCAGCCGGTTGGCTCCCCATGAACACGACGACGACGCTGTTTCTCCGTTCCGACCCAGCCATGTACACGAGCCCTGGCCGTACATATGCGCGAGTAGGCGTTCGAGACCCTGCCTGTATGTACGTACGTGGCCGTATTTTCTTTCTTGCACACTGGCCGCTGTACGTACCTGTACATGCTACGTGCGCGCCTCTACTACGACACGTGCGCGCCTCTACATCGACCAGTATGTATGTACACATTCGCGACCAGAATGACAACGCTACGTACGCTTCGACCAGGTGGGTCCCGACTGTCAGGCACTTCCTTGCGTGCGAAGATGTAGCTGGTGAGTCCCAGCAGCCAGGGAGGCGAATCGTTTTTTTTTGTTTTTGCCCGGACGCACTTCCTTGCGTGCGAAGATGTAGCTGGTGGGTCCCAGCAGTCAGGGGGAAATGTTTTTCCGCAAAATACGGTGGCCCGTCCGGTGGGTCCCCGTTGTCAGGTGGAGGAATAATTATTTTGCGCGTAATAAGGAGGCACTTCCTTGTTGCGGCCGTGGACCCAACTATCAGCCTCTCCACGTACAGTCCACGTCCGATGGAAGCCGTTCCTTGACCACGTTGACCACGCCGCGCCGAGAGCACCAGGGCGGTGGACAACGGCGAGGCCTAGGAAGGGGACGACGCGGAGCCGGGGAAGACACGGCAGTGGATGCCCACGCGTAGAGGAGTACGGGGGTTCACTGGTTCGCTGCGGTGTGAGGCTGCCGTCGCCGCAGAATAACAGGGGGTGTGGGTGAGTAGAGGGATGGCCTGGCCAGCGGTGGGAATAGTAGGGGGCGGTGAGGCCTCCGGGGCAGCACAACCGGCCACGGGAGGCAGGAGCACGCGGCACGACCGGCGCTGCTTTGGGCGGCTGGAGCAACAAGACCAGAGGTTGAAGAAGCACTACGACAGTTGGATGGACATCGTACGGTCACTGGAGCTAGAATCGTTCATATTGACTAAGTTGACAAAGCACTCCGTCCCCGTTAACTTAGTAGGCCCACAAGTCAGCCTCCCACCAATGTGGGTCCCAACTAGCAGGGGGAGTATTCTTTTTTTGTGCGTAATAAGGAGGCACCTCCGGTGGGTCCGAGCTGACAACGGGGGGAAAGTTTTTTTTTGCGAAATACGCCGGCCCATCCGGTGGGTCCCAGTAGTCAGGGGGAAATGTTTTTTTCGCCAAATACGGTGGCCCGTCCGGTGGGTCCCTGATGTCAGGTGGAGGAATAATTATTTTTTGCTTAATAAGGAGGCACTTCCTTGCGGCTGCCGTGGACCCAGCTGTCAGCCTCTCCATGTACAGTACTCTTCCGATGGAAGTCGTTCCTTGACCACGTTGACCACGTCTCGCCGAGAGCACCAGGGCGGTGGACGACGGCGAGGCCTAGGAAGGGGACGACGCGGAGCTGGGGAAGACACGGTAGTGGATGCCCACGCGGAGAGGAGTATGATGGTTCACTGGTTCGACTGCGGTGTGAGGCTGTCGTCGCCGCAGAATAGCAGGGGGTGTGGGTGAGTGGAGGGACGCCCTGGCCAGCGGTGGGAGTAGTAGGGGGCGGTGAGGCCTGCGCGGCAGCACAGCCGGCCACGGGAGGCAGGAGCAGGCGGCACGACCGGCGCTGCTTTGGGCGACTGGAGCAAGAAGACCAGAGGTTGAAGAAGCACGACGGCCGTTGGATGGACATTGTACGGTCACTACAGCTAGAATCGCTTATATTGACTAAGTTGACAAAGCCCTTGGTACGCGTCAACTTAGTAGGCCCACAGGTCAGCTTCCAAAATGGTGCGCCCCAGATGTCAGGGGGAGGAATCATTTTTTGGGCGGGTGAAGCTAGAATATCCGAGATTGAAGAAGAAGCACGGCATCCGTTGGATGGACACCCAACGGCCACTGCTGCTAGAAGCGTGTGTTGACTATAAGTTGACAAAGCCTTGCATACGCGTCAACTCTCTTTTTTTTAGGGGACGCGTCAACTTAGTAAGGCCACAAGTGTGTGGCAGAGAACTTATAGCCCATTTGAGATTTGTAAGAATGTGCGGGCAATTTTTGAATTCTCATGGAATTTACTACAGCCCATTTACAGTTTGTTAAAAGTACATCCCATTTCGACCAACCGTTCAAAACAGAATTCAATAAAATTTCCCACATTTTGATGGGATCCGAAATATTTTTATCCTGAAATTTCTAGTCAGATTAAATACAATTTCAATATAAATTTATATTACGTAAAAATCCAACGAAACATTGCGCTCGCAACAATTAATGAAATTAAAATTTTCAATATCCAAAAATAATATTTTATAAAGTAATTACGTGTTTGGTGCATTTTTTATAGTTACTGCCCAGTTTTTATAATTACATCTCATTTATTATTTCTTAAAGCCCATTTTCTTGTTAAGCCTAATGCATCCCTCCTAGGAAAGATTTGCAGCCCAGCGGGGCGGAGAATAACAACTTGACCTTGCCTGGGTATTCCTAAAAAAAGTATAGCTGGGCTAGCCATTTTCAGCTTGAAAAAAATTAATATCTGGGTTGGATATCTGGCCTGGGCTAGACGGGCCACAGCCCGCCCAGTTAATAGCTACAGCGATGTTTTCGTTGTTGTTCAGATGAGAAAAGTTAATATCTGGGCTAAACATCGCTCAAGAAAAACTCTGCAGTGCTCACACCTCAAAAACACAAATACTACTCGAGCTGCTTGGTCCCAGCTGTCGACCGCTTCTTGTGCAATTCTCTCATTTATTGACTACATAGGTTGACAATGGTGTGGGACCCTAATGTCAGGAAACCAGGAGGAAGCAAAAAAAATATTGTTTTATATACTAATAAGGAGGCACTTGCGTACGTGCGGCTATGGCCCTGGTGGGTCCCCACTGTCATCCTCTCCAAGTAAAGTCATCTCCTCATCCTCATGTCCGTTGACCATGTTGACAACGCGAGACGGCGGCGCCACGGCGAGCGTAGCAACTCGAAGGATGACGGAGAGGGCCTCGCGGGCCCTACAGATGGTCTGATACAGCGCCCGCTGCTCATTCGGGAAGCCAGGATCATACGGTCACATGTCCGCGGCGGCATTATCGTTCGCTTGTTCACCGGTGCTCGTTGAGGAGACAGAGGTTGCAGCACAGGTCCTCCTGCGCTGGTAGCTCGACGAGGTAGCTGGCGAGCCAGCATGTCCGGCTGCTAGACCGACCCGCTGCCAAGCACGAGTCTGACTGCCCTGGCCCACCTAGACTGCCTCCCTCGCCCGTGCGCGCTTTCCGCCCGAAATGGTCAGCGCCGCCCGCCCCGCTTCCCGGTGCATGCGATTGCTCCGCCTTCAAACGACACAAGTGTCGTCTGTCCGTCCTTCTGCCACCCACATTAATGATACGCGGTTGCTGAGGCGGCTACTCCGGCGCCACAAGTCCGTCCCTCCGCCGCCCACCATTGCTATATAAACTACTGCGCCGGCCATAGCCGCAGTCATCCGCATCCGTTCCTATTCTCCTCTCACACCACTACTGCCCACCATGGCTTCCTCGCGCTCCAGCGCTCTTCGGGACGGGCGGACGACGGACCACAAGGAGATGGCAGCCATTGCTGCCGACTGGCTGGCCGGCAGGCAGCCGGAGGACGACGACGTCCCAATGGAGAACATGGCAGTCGATGATCCGGCGCCAACCCCCTCCTCCGCGCCATCCTCGCCGGTGCATTGCACCATGACCATCGGCGAGGCCCGTGCCCAATATATGGACACGGTGAGGCAGAAGCGTGAGGAGCAGTTCCGCGAGGCGCAGGCCGACGCCGCCTACAACCACCATCCCCTCCAGGAGCACCTGCAGGCGGAGGAGCAGATCGCCGCAGAGCGGGCGGAGCAGGAGGCGCTGCTCGACTCGTACCGCTCCGCCCGCGAGGGCCGCCTCGAGCGCTGGCGGTACCGCATGCGGGTGGCGGAGGCTGCGGCCGCCTACAAAGAGGGCGATGAAGCGGGCGAGGCGTTGTTTGGCGAGACCGAGGACGAGGCAGAGGACAATGCCGGCTCCGATGAGTCCCCGCTCCGCTGGCGTCGACGAGGCCCTGCTCCGCTGAGGCCCCGCGGCGCCAACAACGAGGCAGAGGACATCGCCGGCTCCGCCGAGGCCCCACCCTGTCGTCAACGAAGGGGAGGATTTCCCCCGCTCCGCCGAGGCGCCGCCTGCTGGCAACGAGACAGAGGACATCGCCGGCTCCGCCGAGGCCCCGCCCCGCTGCCAGCGAGGCCGCGCCACACAGAAAATGAGGAAGAGTAGAACACGGTAGGTTGCCGCCGCTCGGGTCCAAGTAAGGCCACCGCTGCTACCCTCGGTTGAAGCCAAGCTAGGCGGGTTGACCACTGACGGCCTGTTAGCTTCTTGGCGGCGACGTGGAGTCGGGGAGCTATGTTGGAGAAGGACGCTGCTTCTACTTAACTGCTGGTGCAGTTGGCTGACTGTCACGTGGGCCCAATAGGCATCTGGGCCACATGTCAGTTACGCAACTACACCTGCAGTTAAGTCACTGAAGCTTCTGTTCGGCTCAGCAGGACACAGGTGGGTAGCTTCGGTTAATTAATTATACCTCCAGCGCACCCCTTTTTAGTTGAAGAATGTATGAAATGTAATGAAATCCGGCATGTTTATATGAAATCCGACCGTGTATGAATGAATTTATTTCGATTAGTTCGAATTCTTGTATCACTGGCATTGGATGAACATGCAAAACAATACGTACTAGCATTATTCCCAGGGTGATCACCTCGTTTGCAGCAGTTTCACATGTACTCCCTCTGGTCCTTTCTAGTCTGCATACAAGTTTTGTCTGCAGTCAAAGTATCTCTACTTTGACCAATCTTATAGAAAAAAGTATGCACTTTCACAATGTGCGAAGTAAAAAGGAACAGAAGGAGTACAAAGAGTTTGAGCAACTTTTTAGCGTTCCTGTACATTGCAATCAAACACATAGGCCTGGCAATTCATAGAGAACATTCAAAACAATCGATGATTATGCATCTCAGTGATTCACATGTCAGAGCCAATATTTACTTCACAACTAAAGAATAAAGAAAAAATGGATCGACGCTGCTGACAGCAAAGGGCGTCCCATTCGAAAATATCAAATGCATGTCTTCTTGCTAAAATCAATGAGCAAATTTTGACAAGGTTTTCCCATTCCAAAATATCAAATGCCTACGATTGTGGAATGGGCAGGGTTTGCCATCAGTTCAGACATTGACATGGCACCTCGTGCTAAATAAACTAGTTGTTCTTTTTGTGCAGTTCCACCAAAATCAACCAAATTCGCGCATACTTGTATGATTTTGCCCTTATATGTTGCAACACCTTGAACTTATCGGCACCTCCTTTCTTGTGGTGGAAATGAATGATTCGATGTATTCATGAACATTTTGTGCAGTTCCCATTGAAATCAAGCTGAGCACCCTGTTTGCATAAATGCAAAAAAAGTGATTAGTATAAAGCAAACTGTACTATGAATTGATAGTTTAAACAGGCACCGACATGGTCCATGTAGAGCACACTTTTTGAAAAATGGAACTCACCGGAAAGAATCCTAGAACAACATTGTACTCGCGCATCACAGCAAGAAAATGGAGATTTGTCAGTCCTTCTGAGCTGAAGTTAGTTTGGTCTTGTGGGGGGTAATGTAACCGTCCTTCAACTGCTCCTTCTGATGAGAAGATAGACAGGGCTTCTTCATCCTGGCATAATCGGAACTAGTCACTTCACGTACTCCATATTCTTCTTCAGAGGAGGATGATCCTGTTGTGCAAAGACAAGAGGATAACTAAATGCTAGCATCCCTGTTTGCTCGAAAAAAAAGGAAAGGAAATATTTAAAACAGCACAGATGAAGCACTTCTCAAGGACAATACCACTTTTTGATGACAGTATCTAAACAGTAGCACAACACCAATAGAGATAACAAAGCTCATTCATATGGATGAAATCAGTGGGCGAGTACCAACCTTTGTCAGGAGGCTTATTGTGTAGACCATACAGATGAAGCACTTCTCCAGAACCATCTGTTGCTATCTAATGTGGTGGCCATGCTTACTATATACTCCTCGATTAGATTAATGTTTCCAACATCTTCTTGTGCAGTTCCACTAAAATATATGGTATCTTCAAAGAAGATCCCTGTTTGCACAAGTAGAGATAATTACGTATTACATTAAGAGTGGCATCAAATCAGTGGCAAAACAATTGATCGTTCCAGCCATAGCAATAAATTAAGATGCAAAACTATATCATTACTTGTGTCATCTGTCATCACAGTTCCAGTGCTTCATTACAGCACCAGGAGTTGATTTTTGTTTTTCTTCCGCTTGTTCTTCCCCTTCATCACTTGGTTATATAACTGACAAGCTTCGCCTTCAATGTAAGATTTGGCGTGTCAATTAGGTTGCACAAGTATAGCACTAAACAATGACATTAATTTTCTGATGAAAGTGGCAAAATACAGGACACCAGTTGTGAAATATCCTTATCTTACCTCAGTGGGATATTGCGGTGCACATATGGATTGGAAGTCTTGTCTCCATTTGTGCAGTTCACTAAAATCAAGCAACATTACCGTACAAGTAGCACAACATATGAAAGCACACTGCAGAATCATGTGAAAGAAGGCTAGTACTGACCTCTCATGATGCGGAATTCAAACAACTCACAAGAAGAAGATCTGAACCAAATTTGCCAACACGGATAGGAAGTAAGATCTCCTCTTGTGCAGTTCCACTAAGATCAAGCAATAAACCAACATTGTTGGTGTGACATTTTGGTTGAACTGCACAAAACACTCCTAAAACAAAAGTGTTTTGTGCAGTGCAACAAAAGGTCACAATGGCAACGAGGTGAAGTAGATAACCCTGTTTACACACAGGTGCAAAGGAAACAACTAGTGGTCAATAACGGTGGATGACACAGAAGCCAACAAAAAGAAGCATCTACCTTACCTAAATGGGAAAGAAAGCAAGACAGTAGCATTTCTCAAACGGTGGCATTGATTAATATTAACAGAGAGATTATATTAACAATAAAATTCGTTAAACATGTAATTTTCTTTTAACTGTGGCATTGCATCAATTTTCCAGCGGCATTATTAGAGGGTGCTTGTTTACAGGGACATTTTGGTGGAGGGACTAAAAAAACTCCGTGTCAGTCTCATCTAAACCAAACAGGACGGACTTTTAGGGACTAAAAGTGGGCATTTAGGACTAAAGAAAGAAGACCCCGAGGGAGAGTCTTTTTGGGACTTTTTCCAACAGTTGCCCCTGCCACGCATCACACCTTGTCTCTATTAGTTCATTACTAGGGGTAACATGGTCTTTTAGCATGTCATTTAATAACCTCTAGTCCATGTTTAGTCCCTGGAACCAAGCTGGTAGGGACTAGGGAATTTTTAACCAAACAGGGCCTTAGATTAACAACAGCTAAAGAGTTGCACGGGACAGTGGACGCACCAGCACCATGTGCATCTACTGATGTACTGGGGTGATGCATAGTCTGTTGCAACAAAGAACAAACAACCAAGGAGCATATTTGTGTTGGTCCCAGTTTTGTTATCTTTAGACACCTTTCCCTATGTGAGCGCAACAAATTTAGTCCTGCTCAAACTCTACAGCCTTGTCCCCCAAAACAAAAGATCAGTTTGTTACAGATGTGCGTACTACGTTTGTCATTGTTTTCCCTTTTCGACCAATGTAGATGCTGGATAGCCAGTCTGTACTAGTACTTTCCCCACTTCCTTTCCTCTGTGAACCACGTCCTAGATTTATGCTATACAACTTTCCCCACTACTTTCCCCCATTCCTGTCCTCTTTGAACCACGTCTTAGATTCATGCGATAAAACTTTCCCCACTACTTTCCCCCTTCATTTCCTTTTTGAACCACGTCCTAGATTCATGCTATACAACTTTTCCCACTACTTTCCCCCATTCCTTTCCTCTTTGAACCACGTCCTAGATTCATGGTATACAACTTTCCCCACTACTTTCCTGTTTGATCCAACACCTAGATTCGAGTGTAGAAGGGGAAAAAGCCCACATGCAGCTGGAGCAATGCATGTGGAATAAGTAAATTATACCTTAAGGTTCTTGGGGTGTGGTTCGGTGGGCGACCGGAGGCCGTTCGACCCACACTATGTACGACGACGAAGAAGAAGGGGTCGGAGGCCCTCCCGCGCCGTCGCTGGGTGAAAGTGAACAGCTGCGCCGGTAGTGGATTCCCTCCCTCGCCGACGGCGACAGCGTTAAGCCTCCTTCCCTTCCCGGCGGATGGATCCTGCCGGCTCTTTGACCAGATGTGAGGGGAGAGAGAGAGGCCAACGAAGTCTTGTTTAGATCTGGAGAGGGTGAGAGAGTGTGAAGAGAGCAACTACAAGCAGACCAGCAGTGAGGGAGAGAGAGAGGCCAACGAAGTCTTGTTTAGATCTAGAGAGGATGAGAGAGTGTGAAGAGAGCAACTACAAGCGCTGAGGCTCCAGCATGTATATATATACTGGAGAGAGTGTGAAGAGTGCAAACCCTAGAAAACAAGCGCCGCTGCAGCTTATACGTGATGAGGTGATTATATGGTCACTACGAGATCGTATAGCTCTGTATCCATCCATTTTGACCAGTCAAAGAATCCTCCTGGCACGAATTATGCTCAAGTGTAGTTATCGAACACCCCTTCAAAAAAAGTGTAGTTATCGAACCCGAGACCTCAAGTTTGATGAGCGAACAGGCTAACCAGCTACACAACCCTCCCGTTATGTTCAACAAGAGGAAAATAACCTTTTATACATTCCTGCATTTGTGTGACAAGCATGCCGTGTTTTTTTGTGTGTGGGAGTCATTGGTATTTAAATCATAATCGTGTCATGTGGCTTTGGTGGTAAGTGATAACCCACAAGTATAGGGGATCGCAACAGTTTTCGAGGGTAGAGTATTCAACCCAAATTTATTGATTCGACACAAGGGGAGCCAAAGAATATTCTCAAGTATTAGCAACTGAGTTGTCAATTCAACCACACCTGGATAACTTAATATCTGCAGCAAAGTAATATGATAGTAGTGGTAACGGTAACAAAAGTAACAGTAGCAAAAGTAATATTTTTGGTGTTTTGTAGTGATTGTAACAGTAGCAACGGAAAAGTAAATAAGCGAAGAACAATATGTGAAAAGCTCGTAGGCATTGGATCGGTGATGGAGAATTATGCCAGATGCGGTTCATCATGTAACAGTCATAACATAGGGTGACACAGAACTAGCTCCAATTCATCAATGTAATGTAGGCATGTATTCCGAATATAGTCATACGTGCTTATGGAAAAGAACTTGCGTGACATCTTTTGTCCTACCCTCCCGTGGCAGCGGGGTCCTAATGGAAACTAAGGGATATTAAGGCCTCCTTTTAATAGAGTACCGGAACAAAGCATTAACACATAGTGAATACATGAACTCCTCAAACTATGGTCATCACCGGGAGTGGTCCCGATTATTGTCACTTCGGGGTTGCCGGATCATAACACATAGTAGGTGACTATAGACTTGCAAGATAGGATCAAGAACTCACATATATTCATGAAAACATAATAGTTTTCAGATCTGAAATCATGGCACTCGGGCCCTAGTGACAAGCATTAAGCATAGCAAAGTCATAGCAACATCAATCTCAGAACATAGTGGATACTAGGGATCAAACCCTAACAAATCTAACTCGATTACATGATAAATCTCATCCAACCCATCACCGTCCAGCAAGCCTACGATGGAATTACTCATGCACGGCGGTGAGCATCATGAAATTGGTGATGGAGGATGGTTGATGATGACGATGGCGACGAACCCCCCTCTCCGGAGCCCCGAACGGACTCCAGATCAGCCCTCCTGAGAGGTTTTAGGGCTTGGCGGCGGCTCCGTATCGTAAAACGCGATGAATCCTTCTCCCTGTTTTTTCTCCCCGAAAGCAAATATATAGAGTTAGAGTTGAGGTCGGAGGAGCTCCAGGGGGGCCACGAGGTAGGGGGCGTGCCCTAGGGGGCAGGCGCGCCCCCACCCTCGTGGCTAGGGTGTGGGCCCCCTGGTCTTCATCTTTTGCAAGGATTTTTTATTATTTCCAAATAGACATTCCATGGAGTTTCAGGTCATTCCGAGAACTTCTGTTTCTGCACATAAATAACACCATGGAAAGTTTGCTGAAAACAGCGTCAGTCCGGGTTAGTTCCATTCAAATCATGCAAGTTAGAGTCCAAAACAAGGGCAAAAGTGTTTGGAAAAGTAGATACGGCGGAGACGTATCAGTAAGACTATCCACAGTGGTGTAGAAATAATGCAGCCTTAGTCACCTTACCTCTCTCCACGTAGTACGTTGGGTCCCAGCAGTCAGAGGGTGAAACAAACAAATTAATAAGAAAAATTAAAAGCGCCAGCGGTGTATCTTACCTCACACATCTCGCTACTGCTCGGGAACACTGTCCAATTGATGCCTCTATTCGCTCACGTACTATTTTAAGTGAATCCTTATTATAACATGCACACAATTTTGGGCACTTGTATTCAACCTAAGTCAGTGTGCCACCGTATCTCGTACGACTCCCTCCGTCTAGGTGTAATAAGTCACGTTAGAAGGTGCAGCGGGACCAAGGTGCAAGCAGATTGGAGGAGAAGGAGAAACTTGACCGGTCATTCCTCCAATTTAAGCCCTGATTTCTGTCTCTAAACGCAACAATTAATCCAAACAACTAAGAGATGCCGTCTTAGCTACCATGCAGGGCCACGTATTAACTCGCATGCAAACCGACTTTGATTTCTTGACTGATCAACGCGTAGTTGCGCTCCATGCATTGGGTTTCCGGGGGAGATAACAAGGCAGAGTAAGGAGTGTTTTGTTACATTGCTTAGGCTGGTCATAGTGGTGAGTAACTTGGACTAGTACAACATGCATATGTTACTAGTCTATGTTACTACTACGTGAAGTTTGCCGTCGGAAGCGAGCCGATCTGGCTCTCCTGAGCTAGCAAGGTTTTTCTAGCCCACCCAAGCTAGCTGGCCCACAAAAGCTAACCTATTTTAACAGTTACAAACGCCTAACCTTGCCAGGCTATGCTATAAGCTGTTCTTGCTAAGGATCCAAACGCTCCCTAAATAACAACGCTCGCTAGCAACGAGGCCAGGAGGGGATTGAGATGCGAAGTTAATGGACGACGCCTAAACATTTTGGGAATATCTGATTTCCGTAGGACGACTTAACACCTAGACGGAGGGAGTACTACTCCTCAGTCCAGGTTTGATGGAATATTCGTCACCTCTTCTCTTCTTGTACGTACTCCATTTGTATCTCACTTCCTGTGGCTTCGCACTCGCACGATTTTCCTATTCTATGGACATGTGTGTGTGTGTGTTTAACAGCATGTGTGTGTTAGAGAGAGCGACAGATCGACCTACTCCTACAGAGAGATGGTGTGTAGTGTATGATTTTAGCCGCCAGAGTCAGTGCATCCTCTCGTTTCTGGGCGTGCGGTAGGGACAGGCGGACAGCTGCCACGCCCGCTCCTGACCAGCCTGGCCCACCCAAAGCCCCTCCATCGCCTGCGCGCGCTTCCCGCCCGAAACAGTCAGTGCAGCATTCATGCCCGGGTAGAGCGGACGCGACCTCTCACTGGCGCCTGTGTTGAAGGGAGAAGCGGATTCAAGAGTGATGGTTGCTTCGTCCGTCCAACTTACTGCTAGGTCTATGTGATTTGACGGCTCATTGGTCATTATTACCGAGGTGGTAGGACTGCTGGATGTCCCACGCTTTCGGCGAAAGGAGGTACTACTAGATTATAATTTTCTCCATTCTTACGGCGGAGGAGTGCAAGAGCAGTGAAAACACGCAGGCTCAGTGATTACATGGCCCACCTCACACTATCACCATATTTTATGGACACCGTGCGACACCTAACTCTTTACATAGTACTCCCTCCGTTCCAAAATATAAGTCTTTGTAGAGATTCCACTAGGTGGACTACATACGGAACAAAATGAATGAATCTACACTTAAAATGCATCTATATACATCCGTATGTGGTTCATGGTGAAATCTCTACAAAGACTTATATTTAGGAACGGAGGAAGTCCTTGTATAGTACGTACTGTAATTTATCAGCGAGATAGTACAATGCTATGAAGCTTCCAGCTTCTGTTACATGTATCTTGCGTCCAAGGTTGACCGTTGCAACATTTCATCAAATACAAAGGAGACTAACATGCATGCTATTGCATCTCAATGATTGACAGATCATAGCAAATATGTACTCCCTCCATTCCAAAATAAGTGTCTCAACTTTATGCTACATACGGAGCAAAATGAGTGAATCTACACTCTAAAATACGTCTATATACATCAGTGTTTGGAGTATGTACTAGTAGTTCATATTGAAATCTACTAAAGGACATATATATTCCAAACAATATGATAATCTCTCTAACCAAGGTAGTAGGGACAAGGAGTAAACGGAGGGAGTAGTAAAATTTTCTCCTCGTCCTGCGAGCCACCGCACGCGTGGGCGAGGGAGCGGGCGTAAGGCGTGCAGTACTACTACTACTCATGCAGTCCCTAGCCCTTTAACCTTAAACCCTAACCAGGCTTTAATTTGCTGGCAATGTCGGCGCTTCCTAAGAAATGAAGTTTGCAACCCTTTGACCATCGGATCATTTTGTGTAGTTTCACCAAAATCGAGATGAGCATCCCTGTGGCAAAGAAATTGAAGAAGCGTGATTAGAATAAGATTACTGGGACTAGTTGATGAGACATAAACTCATCACAAATACAGTACGTAGAAGCCAGTAGAGGTATGTGCGGGGCAAAGAAGTAGAGAAATATCCACATGGAGTGATGTGGGCAGCTGGAGCAGTGGTGCAAGCCGGCTGTAAAGGGCGTTGTACCTAAGGGATGTCGGGACGTAGCTCAACCTAGAGGAGGGCGGCGGGAGGAGGCAACTACCCACGTCATGGCAGTGAGCAATGGACGAAGGCAACATCACCGGCTTTGTGAGAGAGAATGGCGGGGACCCCTGATCGGGACGTGCCGACAGTGGGTTTTCGCCATCGACGACGGCGACCACATCTAAACTAAGCATCCACCCCTTCCCCCGGTGGACGTGATCCGCCGGGATGTTAGAGATGTGGCCACAGTGGTTTTGTGCGAGAGAGTGTGAAAACTGAAGAGAGCAACCCCAGCAAGCAACCGTGTAGCCTCGTCCTGCCTATGTATATACTGGAGCGGTTTCCTTTTCTCTCCATATGAACCTATTTATATTGCGTACGTGCCACTGAAGAAAAAAAACTTTATTTATAAATGACGCGGCACCTACTACTCGTTCTCCTATAAACCTTGCGCTTGGCATCTCCAAACTATTAACCTTGTGATTGGCTCTTCGCCTCTTCGGGAAGTCGAGCAATAATGGTACTGCAGTATATATCATTCTGGCTATATGAGACCGAATGAATTGTTGCACGTCCACCACGTGGCGAGGGTCGAGGGGCGAGGGAGAGTGCGTACTATTACGTCTGTTTCAATATGGACTACATACGGAGCAAAATGAGTGAATCTACACTCTAAAATACGTCTATATACATCAGTGTTTGGAGTATGTACTAGTAGTTCATATTGAAATCTACTAAAGGACATATATTCCAAACAATATGATAATCTCTCTAACCAAGGTAGGGACGAGGAGTAAACGGAGGGAGTACTAGTAAAATTTTCTCCTCGTCCTGCGAGCCACCGCGCGCGTGGGCGAGGGAGCGGGCGTAAGGCGTAGTAAGCAAGCTTCACCTCATCCTGCGAGCCACCGCGCCCGTGGGCGGGGGAGACGGTGTACTAAGCAAGATTCTCCTCGTTCTGCGAGTTGACGGGACACATCAAAAGTACTCCAGTGTATAGAGCCTTGCCTCTAAGGTAGGCCCCACATGGTTTGCCTCTTTTTTAACATAACGCGTCAAGTCGCAATTTGTTTGTTCACCCATGGTAGATGATCCTCCCTCCATCTAGTGGACAACCAATACACGTGCCAAGTTACCACGTGGGCTGCCTTTTCGTATAGAAATGAGCTCCACCGTGTACCCGCGCAGGTGTGGTTGGGAAAGAGACGGGAGTACGTGCGCCGTGCGTGCACCTCTTCTCTTCGTGCACGTCCCCCACCTACGTGGGTGTGTGTGAGAGATACAAACCTAGACAAATGGCTTGTGCGTTCGTGAGTGTTTTTTGTTTTTTTTGGGGGGGGGAGGTTGATTTCGTGAATGTATTTGTGGGAATATGTGTCGATGACATCTCAAACAAAATTTTGCATGCAATGTGTGTGAAAGGGAGGCCTATCCATATCATATATAGAGGGTCGGGTGATCCACGAGAAGAGAGGGAGGGGTCATAGATATCGATAGAGTCGAAGAGAGGATCAAGTGGGTGGGTGTGAGATCGATGAAGAGAGCCATCGAAATTGTGTGTGTGTGTGCAAGTCAAAAATATAGGGCGACTGACCTAGCTACCGGAACGTCAGAGGGCACAGGTCAAGTTTGTGTGTGGCACGGAGACATGACTAGAGCGCTCGATGTATCGGTGTGTGTGTGTGTGTGTGTGTGTGCGAGGGGGTGGGGGAGGGGTAGGCAGAGGCCTAACTATAGAGGTAGAACAACTCGTATATGTGTTGAGAAGGAGAGACCCAGCTATGTCTTGAGGGAGATCGGTCGACGTCCATACATAACTGAAGGACGGGAAATAGGATGGTACAGAGAGAGAGGAGAGAGAGGGAGGGAGAGGGGTAGAGTGATGGATGGGTGATGGATTTGCTTCTCGAAGATGGTGGGAGAGGCCTACTAGACAAACTGACGGTGGAACTGCAATATTATCAATAAGAGTGGAGATGTGTTTCTGTGTGTGCCTGTGTGTGATAGATCTGTCGGGACAAATCCATGGATGATGAAGGGGACCATGTGTTTGGTAAGCAAACCTAACTAGATCGGTAGATCAATTGTTGTTTGTCGGGGGAAGGGAGAGACACAACTAATGAGCTAGATCGATCGACACGTGGGGAAAACGAGTTATAAGGACCTAGCTAGCTATATGTATAGCGGGAGATCGATCGGTGTACGTCCATTTGTTAGAGGCAAATAAGGCCCTGCGAGACGGATAGACAGAGAGAACGGAGCTAGGAGGTGGTGCGAGAGGCCCAGCTACTAGCTAGATAGGGGGAGGAGTGTGCGGTTGTGAGATCAATGAAAAGAGGGGCGAGAGTTTACACGTGTGTGGGACCGTATGAGAGACACGACGCAAGGACACATAAAGGAGGAGATTGAAGGTGCGTGTGTATGTTGTAGGCAGACATCGCTGGAGAGGTTTATCGATTGGTGTGTGTCGGAAAGGTGTTGTGGAGACTGTGGGAGAACGACCTAAAGAAAAAAAAAAATGAATGTGCGCGATGGATAGAATGCTGAGGGAGGGGGAGGGCGAGGAGGGCGTGTGCATGCACGAGAGAAAATTAGTGGTAGCTACAAAGGTTAGAGGATTGTGTGGTTGTAAGAGACTAACAAAGATCATAATTTGATATGAAAGTGGATTCATATATTTGAACAGGAGATCATAGTGTTTTAAACATATGCATGCATGAATATAGCGGTGATACACGTGTTGTGGTTTTGCACATGTTATACCATAATGTGATAATGCATGGCGTTTGCAACTCACAGCTAAATATCGAACAATCTAAACCATACTATACATCGAACAATCTCACATTTTATTTGAATTTGTGATAATGTGTGGCGTTTGCAGCTTACAACTAAATATCGAACAATCTAAACAATACTATATATCAAACATTCTCACATTTTATTTGAATTTGTGGTAATGTGTGGTGTTTGCAACTCACATCTAAATACTTGTAGGCGTAGGGGGCGGGGCACCATACATAATGTGATAAACACATTATACATATGAGACATGGTTTAGTTTGTGAAGATCTAGCTAGAGCTTGAAATGTACTATGATTTGGAATCAACATAAAGTGGATTCAAAAAATCGAGTTCGAGTTCATATAGTACACATAGTTCATATGTAACTCGAGACTAATCATGTGGTGTGCTGTGAAGATAATACATAAAAGATGGTTTAACTTGACAATAATGACGATTGTAGATCTTATTAAAACAGAGAAATGAATTCAAATGCTTTGACTTCACAACAATCATTATTGTAGATCTTATTCAAATAGAGAAACGAATTCAAATTTAGTTCATATTGAAGCAGTAGTATATACGTTTGGAATGCACTAAAACGTTCATTTGAGTACTAGGTTGCATGCATTATACACGTAGCGAAATATTTTAATTGAACATAACATGAATTCAAAGTTTTGAATGACATTTGTAGTGCGAATTGATTTGGTACAGTACACGTTAGGCTTGTCCGGAAATTTGAACCCGCGCCTTGTTAGCCCGAAATATTTAAGATATATCTTTGTCTCGTTGTGCTCCGACAACTCCCTCCATCTCAACCCGCGCCTTGCTATTCCAAAACTACAACGCGCGCGAAAACTCCCACCTCCTGTGAAATCCCGACACGCGAAATGCCCGTGATACCCCTGAACCGAAAGAACCGCCTCAAATCGGTGGGGGTACTTTTGTAACTTACCCCACATTTCGGACAAGCGCGTCCCTAAGCCATGGTTCCCCACTCCCATCCCATCCGCCCACCCATTCGTACACTGAGGCCGGGAAAACCCGCGAAGCCCCACACCCTCCTCCGTCCGCCACCCAGCCGGAGCCTCTTCCCCGACGACGTCGTCCACAGCAACACCTCGACGTCCCTCATCCACCGTACCGGATGAGGATCCGTCGTCGATCTGGTCGTCCCGCCGGTTCAGCCACCCCGTCCTCCACCTCCAAGGAGCTGCCCCGATGTTCCCCTCGTCTTTCACGCCACCTCCATTCCCACACCACCGTCTTCACCTACACCACTGGAAGAGCATCATCATCACCGTTTCCTCGGATGAATCTACGGCCTAATCGGCGCCACCAAAGAGGTTGTACACTAATCGCCGCATTTTCTTCTTGATTCGATCTCACGGTGCTGCCGGCGCTCGATCCCGAGCCGACACGGCGCGGCTCCATCCACGGCGGCATCGCCGGCCACTTCCTCCATGGCGTCGCTCCCTCGGCGGCGGCGGCCACATCAGTAGGAGCTAGTGCTGCTTTAGCTCTCGCTCGCGCTGCTGGTCTGCTCTTGCTCTCGGTTCCCTACCTGGTCTGCTCTTGCTCTTGCTCGCGCTGCTGCTCTCGCTCTTGCTTGCGATGCTGCTCCGATTTAGCTACACTTCAGTCGACTGAATCGACTTTTGGGTCAGTCGATTTTCAGGGGGTGGGGGGGCTCACCGGAGTTAAGGAAGAACCAGCCGCAGCGGGGAAGGGGGCTCGCCGGAGAGGTACCCCACTATCTATCTTAGGGTTCAGGGTGGGGGCGGTGGTCGCCGGCGGTGGTGGGGCGGTGGCGTGGGGATTGCCGAAGAAAAAGCTCGGCAGGGGGGCCTACAGGGATGGCCGGGGCGGCGGCGGACCGGCGGTGGGGAGTGTTTTCGGGGCGGGCGGGGCGGCGCACCGCCGCCATGGGCGGCGGGGGCGGCTGTTTGGCCGGTGGTGGCTGGCGGCTCAGGGGGGTGGAGGTTGAAGATGAACTGCAGGCCCTTGATTTCGTATCCAACGGCTGCAAAATCGACTGACCAGAGATGAAAAAGTCAGTCGACTGACGTGTAGCCTCACCTCTAGTGCATTCAGTTTCGACAGTAAAATTCAGTTTCGACAGCAAAATTCAGTTTCGACAGTTAAATTTAGTTTCGACAGTTAAGTTCAGAGATGAGCGGCTGATGTATACATCTAGCACTTTGTGGTTATGTATTTTACGTCATCTATTGGAGATGCTATTAGAATTCCACTCAGGTTAACGTTGTCTCTCTTGTCCTGCTTCAGCCTCGGCGTCGTACAACTCACCGGAGCTGCTCCAATGACGAAACCCTCCATAAAAGCGGAGCAGTACCTCGGGCTCCATCTCCAGACGCCTAAGATCTTCTTCCCCTCCTCCGACAGCCAAGTCAACCGAAGCATCCTCACCGTCCAACCCAATCACGCTGAGATCGACATGGCTTCGCCAATGAGGTTGTACACTTGTTGCATATCTTTTTTACTCTACATGTTATATATATATATATATATATATATATATATATATTGTCCACTGAGCACACGAAGTAACGAGAAATACGATCATTTTATCCTACTATATGACAAGCAGTGAGGTACCAGGCAACTTAGCTATCCGTGATGGACTCTCTTGAACGCCATCATTATTTATCTCTGCGTGTTTGAGCTGTGCATTTGTCGATGGCCCTGGGAGTTGAGCTAGTAGGGCAGTGGCCTGGGTCCAAAGTAATAGAAGTAGCACAAAAACATTTTTTAGTGTAGGCTTTTCCTTGCTCAAGCCTGCCTACTGGAATCGCCAGTGCTTGAAAGGAAAAGTGAATGAAAAACATAGGAATTGGAAAGTTTTGTATGGTACTACTTTTCATGAATTTGGTGCAAAGGAATGGAGCAAAGGAAAACTGTAGGATTTGTTCCTTTAGTGTCTCCTTGAAAGAAAAACCGTAGGAATTTTAATTTCCACTTGTCCTCCTTTTCAAATTCCTATTCATGAAGCACAAGACTAAGAGATAGTGGCATAATAGCATTATAACTGTACATTTTCTTGTGGTTTGACTTAATCTCACCATGCTTCTTTGCATCCTGTGATCTTCCAATTCTTGTGAACCAAACACCCAGATTGGCAGAAATTCTCTGTTTTGCACGTGCATTCCTATCTATTTCCTATCTCTGCATTGTTAGAATCCTCAAATTCGAACAAGCCCTTACACAATTACTTCTATTACAGATATGTGTCAAAGAAAACCTTGTGTGGTTTGTCCTCCTCCTGCGGTGCTGTGTTCCACCCCAGCTCAGCTGCTCCAACGACGGAAGGGTTCACCACAGCAGGGATCCGCTCTCTAGACTGTCTTTCGTCGCCTCAAATCTTCTTCCCCGCCGCCGGCAGCCACGACAACTGCATTTCCATCATCAACTGAGCAGATGACCTTGAGGACTACACGGGTCCGCAAGAGAGGTCGCACTCTTCCGTGTCTGCTTACGTTATGCATCGCTTAATATGATGACATGCTACTTTATCGTCGTGTTCACCTATTAGACTCCGAGTCAGGTCCAAACTTATGCTGAAACTTGAGTTTTAAAATGGTTGTGGGGTACATATTGGGGCAGCAATCAGTACTATCTGTCTACTATCTGGTTAATCTCGGGTGTCTACTATGAGTTTCATGTTGGGTGCAAACAAACATTAAAGGAGCCATTATCTGTATTTTTTAACTAAAGCTATTATCTGCCTGCTATCATTGGTTTTGGGTCTGTCCACAGTTTGCTACCATCACTCTGGATTTGTGCATGCACTCCTTACATAATCTCACTATGTTTTATTCCTATGCATGTCAGTTATTGTACACAACAGAACTGAACATGTAGAGCGAAAGAGACGAGCCTTGCGTGGCAATAGAATTTCATGCAGATGTCGCTCTATGGTGGGCGCAAAGGCAGCCCCCCTCCACCCATTTCGGATCGTAATCAAGAGGAAGATAACTGTTCTGAGGGGGATTCAGAAGCAGAAGACCACTCCTATTTACCCCATGAGGTCTTCGCTCTAACTTGGCATGCTGATGTTGGTTATATCATGCATATGGTGCCTTGCATTGCTTACTTTATACATCAAATATGTCAACTGTTTAGTTTAGACATGCTTTGTGTGAATGCCATCTGTTTAGTTTATTCATCATTTATGTGAATTATGCAATGCCATCTTGTTTAGCCAGGCATCATATATGTGAATTTTGCAATGTCATCCTGCTTAGCTAGTCATCTTATATGTGAATTATATCAGGCCATCCTTTTTTTCTGTTACATATTACATTTGTCAACAATGTTAGTACATTCAACTACTCTTCGTGTGCATCAGCCATTTGACACGGTGATGGAAAATTCTGGAGTGAAAACAAGGTCTTCAGAGCAGACTATGCTATCTGACGAAGCGCATATCTCGCTGGTTACGGATAGCTCCTCAGAGGAGGATTCAGAGACAGATGACCAGTCCTATTTCCCCCCTGAGGTGTATGCTCTAATTAACTTGGCAGGGTTATGTTGCTCATATCGTGTGTATGGTGTCTTGCATTGCGATGTCATTTGATTAGTTTAGACATGCTTTGTGTGAATGCCACCTGTTTAGTGTCTAATTACCATATATGTAAATTATGCATTGCCATCTTGTTGCAAGACATTATATATGTGAATTATGCAATGCTATCTTGTTGCAAAGGCATTATATATGTGAATTATGCAATGTCATGCTGTTGAGCCAATCATCATGTATGTGAATTATATCATGCTATCATTTTTTTGTATTACGTGTTCCATTTGTCGACAACGTTTGTATATTCAACTACTCTTCCTGTGCATCAGCCATTTGAAGCGGTGATCAAAGTATCTGGAGTGAAAACAAGGTATTCAGAGCAGACAATGCTACCTGCTGAAGCAGACATCTTGCTGGATATAGAGAGCTCCTCAGAGGAGGATTCAGAGACTGATGACCAGTCCTATTTCCCCCCTGAGGTCTATGCTCAAACTTGGCAGGGTTATATTACCCATGTCATGCATGTTGTCTTGCATTGCTTAGTTTTTACATCATATATGGATTGTCATCTGCTTACTTGCTTACTATATAAATCATATATTTGAATTATATCATGCCATCATGTTTACATACACAACATCTATCTGAATTATGGCATGGCAACCCATTTAATAAAGACATCATATAGTTATATCATCTCATCCTGCTTAGTGTTTACAGTCATCATATTTTGAATTATGTCATTCCATCCGGGAATTATATCATGCTATCATGTTTCCATAGGCGGCATGTATGTGAATTATGGCATGCCAACCTATTTAATAAACACATTATATAGTTATACCATGTCATCCTGTTTACATAGTCATCATATTTTGAACTATGTCTTTCCATCTTTTTTAGTTAGCCATCACAATGTGAAGTTGTATCATGCTATCCTGTTTAGTTAGCCATCATATATGTGAAATTGTGTCATGCTATCATATTTGGTTAGAAAACATAAATGTGAATTATTTCATGCCCTCTTTTATTCCCCACTATCCATTGCACCTGTCTATCATACAATGTCTGTACATTCAATTACTTTTCTTGTTTATCAGTCATTTGAATTGGAGAGGGTGATGGCAGTATCTAAGGGAGTAACAACACGGTCTTCAGAACAGACAGTGCTACCAGTTGATGCAGATAGAACCACGGTTGTACTTGCCCAAGAACTAGCCCCACCACACATAACCCATACTCTCGCAGATTGTACCCCTACCCAGTTGGACAGAGAGCCAGCTACACCCCTTCTAACCCCAACCCCAGCAGATAGTAACCCAGTTCCAGTTGGCACAGCACCGTCTCCACCACACAGCACCCAAACACGAGCAGTTAGTAAGGGAACTGCAGTGCCCAAAGCACGAGGACCACCACTCCGAATCCCAACTCAACGCTTAAAGGAGAAGAAGAATTGTTCTCAGGTCAGGTTCTGTAGCTATGGTTCATACTCCTTTGCTCTTGCATCATTGTATTTACTCAGACCAACTATTTTCAAATTTGAAGGATGTAATTGAAACTCCAATGGCGCAACAGGTATGTTTTAAACTTGTTTCTTTAACTGGTTTGCTGTTGTAACTTGCTCTATATTGATTTCAGTTTCAATTGAATAAACAGTTATGTTCTCATGTCATGCACATTACAAGTGTCTCTATAGTTTCCCACACTTATATTCTGTCTATTCTGCTTTGTCTTGAACAAATATTATTTGAACTGTGTCTTTATCTTGATTTGGCAACAAAAACTAGAATGATATAGACCATAAAGTGACCATGGTACATAGATATATGTTTGTTTCATGCTGTTATCCTGTGCACTTTACTACGGAATTGATTTACCAAAATGAGTTTCATATACAACATGGTAAACCTGTGACGTGTCTGCTTGTTTCTCTTTTAGAATGCGGACAAAATATTGGAGAACAATACCCTGTTATGTAATGCTGAAGGAAGTAATGCAGATAAGGTTCAAGATAGTGAGACATCCCTGTTGGTCTCCAAGAAAGCTGATAAAAACTACCATGACGACAGTGAGAGAACCCAGAAGTCCTATCTTGATATAGTGTTCGAGTTACTGGCCACTACTGCTGGCACAAGCTCTTCGAACTCGCTGCCTGAATCAGTTCGTCTTCTTGAGTCTCAACTTCAAGTTGAAAGACATCGATCGACAGGAAGCTGAAGGACTGAGGAAGTCCCTGCATAATTCAGATGCATACTTTCTGGTGCAACAGCAAGCGCTGGAGGATTTAAGCGCCAAACAAGAGAAAGTTAATAAGCTTGCTAAGCATCTTGCCAGCATTATGGGTACCCAGGATATTGTTTCTTGAGATCTTCTGAAGTGGTTTCAGTTCTGGACTTGTTTTGCTGCGGCGTTTATTTGCACTGGTCGCCAACTTTGACAACCAGTGTATATGATATGTTGCTTTGTTCCCTATATTTGCACTGGTGGCGAACTTTGATGCCCAGTGGATGTAATATGTGTAATAGCCGTGATAGCCTAGCGTAAGTTGCTTGCTTATTTATTTCCTTGTTGTCTTGTTTATTTGTTTGCTTGTAGTCAGTGTTGTTCTTTTTCCGCGGTTTGCTAGTGGCCGCAATAACCTATTTTTTAAAACTAGGCCACAATAACCATGGGCTACATATTTACTGTAGTGACACTGGGCCTTCTACGGGCCGTAGAAACAATGGGCCTTCTACGGGGCGTAGAAACAATGGGCCTTCTACGGGCCGTATCATCAATGGGCCTTCTACGGGCCGTATCATCAATGGGCCTTATACGGGCCATATGATCGATTGCCCAAACATGGGCCGAAAACATACCGCTTTATGGCCGTAAACGGGCTAGAGTTGGAATCGTCCGTTCATGGGCCGACCATAATGGGCCGTCGTTAATCGGCCGTATTTGATGACGCTATGAAAACGGCCCAACGTATTAACGGGCCGACTGTAAGCACGGGCTGAATTTGGCCCACAAGCAGAAAATGACAATAACGGGCCGTAAGTAACCGAATGCTGGAAATGAGCCCAAGAATAAATGGGCCCTGAGAAGGCCGACAGATAACATGGGCTGGAAACGGCCCAACGGAATAATGGGCTGTTAATGGGTATAAAGTGATACACTGTTCATTACGGGCCAGTTTTACCACGGGCCGTTAATGGGACGAGGGTTACTAAGGGCCTCATATGGGCCAAAAGACGTCATGGGCCATACATGGGCCGGAAGTTAAAACGGGCTGGAATTATATTGGACGGCCCAGATGACGCTACTGGGCCTAATTCGGATAGGCCGTAAACGGGCCCTGGGTTAGCGAGCTGTAAATGGGCTATATGCGAACAGGCCGTTAACAAGCTTGCCGTGGGCCGGCCCGCCACCTTTTGACCAAGTCAAATGGGCCGGCCTTTTCACAGGAATGGGCCTCTGTTGGGCCATGCCACATGTCGACATATCATAGGCGCTTTGGGTCCAATGAATGGATGACATCTGTCCCAACGGTGAGCCGACACGTGTTTCCTCCATCCAATGATGATTTTACACATGGAAAATCCCCATTGGCCGGGGCTGTTAACGGGTTATCGGATCCAAAACCGGACCCGATAGCTTAACAGCGTTCCGTTACGGTGGATGCCACATGTCGGTCACCCTTGACGAAAGCACTTCTGTGACGCGCGATTTATCGTCATGGAAGTGGACACTTCCGTGATGATAATTTTGGTAATGTCATGGAACACTTCTACGACAACACAAGTATGACTATCTTGATTCTGTCATAAATTTGTCATGGACGTACATGCATAACAGAAAACGTGACCTACTGTGACAAACATGTATCATCACGGAAGTGTATTTTTTTTGTAGTGATATGAACGGAGGCGTAAACTGTGGAGGGGGCGCCGCACACGGCTAACAATTGTTGGTGTGTGTGTTCTAGCGGTGCCCTCCCACATATATATAGGTTGAAGGGGAGGAGAGGCAACCAAGGGGGCGCCCCAAGTAGGAGGAATCCTACTTGGGGTCCTCCCAATTCGGCCTCCCCCCTTTCCTATTCCTATTCGGAGTAGGAAGGGAAGACGGGGAAGTGGGAATCCTATCCCCCTTTTTCCTTTCCTCCTTCCCCTTTTCTACTCCAATTTGGCCAGCCCATATGGGGGGTGGGGGTGCACCAATCCCTTTGTGGCTGGTGTGTTTCCCCTCTTGGCCCATAAGGCCCATATCTTTTGTCGGGGGTGCCTGGAACCCCTTCCGGTGACCCGAGAAGTACCTCGTGCATCCCGAAACACTTCCGGTGTCCGAATATCATCGTCCTATATATCAATCTTTACCTCTCAACCATTTCGAGACTCCTCGTCATGTCCGTGATCTCATCCGGGACTCCGAACAACATTCGGTCACCAAATCACATAACTCATATAATACAAAATCGTCATCGAACGTTAAGCGTGCGGACCCTACGGGTTCGAGAACTATGTAGACATGACCGAGACACTTCTCCGGTCAATAAATAATAGCGGAACTTGGATGCTCATATTGGCTCCTACATGTTCTACGAAGATCTTTATCGGTCGAACCGTTATGAAAACATACGTTATTCCCTTTGTCATCGGTATGTTACTTGCCCGAGATTCGATCGTCGGTCTCTTCATACCTAGTTCAATCTCGTTACCGGCAAGTCTCTTTACTCGTTCCGTAATACATCATCCCGCAACTAACTCATTAGTCACTTTGCTTGCAAGGCTTCTTATGATGTGCATTACTGAGAGGGCCCAGAGATACCTCTCCGATACTCGGAGTGACAAATCCTAATCTCGATTCACGCCAACCCAACAAGACACCTTCGGAGATACCTGTAGAGCATCTTTATAATCACCTAGTTACGTTGTGACGTTTGATGGCACATAAGACATTCCTCCGGTATCCGGGAGTTGCATGATCTCATAGTCAAAGGAATATGTATTTGACATACATGAAAGCAATAGCAATATAACTGAACGATCAACATGCTAAGCTAACGGATGGGTCTTGTCCATCACATCATTCTCCTAATGATGTGATCCCGTTATCAAATGACAACTCATGTCCATGGCTAGGAAACCTTAACCATCTTTGATCAACGAGCTAGTCAAGTAGAGGCTCACTAGGGACTCAGTGTTTTGTCTATGTATTCACACATGTATTAAGGTTTCCGGTCAATACAATTCTAGCATGAATAATAAACATTTATCATGAATAAGGAAATATAAAATAACAACTTTATTATTGCCTCTAGGGCATATTTCCTTCAAACACATGCATATATACATATATCATCTAACCATTATTTATTGATGATTTCAAATATTTGACTTGCCAGGCGTATGTACGAGACCCATCTCCAGAACCGGTCGAGCAACAGTTACCGGTACGTGACGTGGAAATGCTCAGCCGTTAGCTTGTCGCGTCAAAGGAGAGTACAATGAAGGCATTTAACGAATTGAATAACTCCCTGAAGAAAGAGAAGGACGATATGATCGACGAGATCGGAGATCTCGTCGATAAGAAATTGAAGCTCATTGACCAGAAGCACCTACTAGTCACCGAGATCAAGTCTATGAAGAAGGAGATACGGCTCCTGAAGGCTGAGAGGGAGGAGCTGAAGACCGGCAAAGTCTATTTCAGAAATGAGGGAGAGAGCAACAGGAACAAGTTGCGTGAGATGAGGATCATTCTTCATCGTAGCTAGTTAGCGTGCGGTTAACAAGTTGCGTGAGATCGATGACGATACTTTTGCTTGTATATAGAGCTAGCCACCGGATAACTTTTGCTTGTAGGTAGTAGCAAGCTAGTTACTGAAAACTGTAGTAATAGCTGGGTATATTTTGTGGATTTGAGACTTACCACTAGAAGTTTAAATGGATGCACATATACTAATCGCTGGGTATATTTTTATTGCTGAAAAATACAAATTGCTGGCGTTGCCTCACAATAAACACCATAAATAAAACAATATATTGCTGGCGTTAGCCAGGTGGACGCCATCAGTACTAAAATACTGCTGACGTGTCTGCCAACGCCACCACTAAACTGTTTTCACTGGCGTCCTATTGGTGGCGTTGGGTCTCTATGCCAGCAAGGCACTTTTTGCCACGCCATAGCTAGGCTTTTTTCCACTAGTGTTTGTGCGTGAGTCCAACGCTTGGTGTATAAATACGTGTTGCATATTGAGTAATCAAAGAGGCCGGGAGGGCTGTGGAGAAAAGATGTAGCCATTGTGTTGTCATCAAAGAAGGGTCTTTGGCAAAGCTATTGTTCATCTTCCTTGGTGAAGTGTGTGTGTGCGTGTAAGTTCTTTTCCACCGTGTGTGTTTTGTGTTCTTGAGAGACAAAATGTGAAGAGAAGAAGGGAGAGGGTTGTGTGAGGCAACCGAGAGGTAGAAGAAGAGCGGCGTTGCGAGAGGCGGCGCCAACATGGTTCCGTTCATCCCGTCGCAAGCCACACGCCGAGGCGAAGCTCAGCCTCCGCTCACTCCCGCAAGTCTGTTCCGCGCAATATGCACCCAAAATAGGCGCCGGGGGAAGGTAAGACAAACAGCTGAACGCGCGATTCTCGGTTGCTAGGCCTAGCTCTTACAAAGCCCATTACCAAAGAAAGCTGACCCAAAAAAAATTTACCCGGGAAACCACGATGCATATGTGGATTTTTCTGATTCTCAAAAAGATAGTGGATTTTTTCAGCTGTGCCAACACAATGTATAGGCTTGCCTAAAAAAAGGGACAACGTACAGGTCTCACAGTAAAGTTTAGGCAACAGCCCGGGCCAGTGCCCAGACTGGCCGGGCGCTGGCTCCAGGTGAGAGCTTCGCGATGGGTGGGATGGAATGGGCGGCTGCGCATGAGAGCACCTACCACTACCAACCACCGCGAGGTACTTTGCCTCGGGGTTGTCGCCTATAGCTGGCCAAATGGGCCTTTTTTTCGGGCCGGCCCGTGAGCACGGCCCGCCTTGGGCAATGCACAACACGGGCTAAACGGGTCGGGCCCGGCACGCGGCACGCCCTGCGCCGTGCCTGGGCTTGGAGGCTGGGCACGCGGGCCGGCACGACACGGCCCGATTACGTTTTTTTAATTTTTTTATACATCTATATATGGCCCAACATGTAAAATAGGCTAAAAACGCTCAATGCGTCAAATAACAGGCTGAAAATATACGGCCCACCGTGCTAAACGGGCCAACGTGCCGGCCCGTTTACTAACTGGACCGTGCCTGGGCCTAGGGGCGCAGCACGCGAGCCGGCACGGCCCGGCCCGTATAGTAATCGTGCCCTGGCCGTGCTGGGCCAGGACCGATTGTGATGGGCCGGGCCGGCCGGTTTGGCCAGGTACGTTGCCGCCACCCGTGTTGCCTCGAGGTGACGCTGGGGCTAGGTTTGGGGGTTGTTTTTGGACTTCTGTGAGCCCGAGGGACAAAAACGAATTTTTCTACCAAGGAGTCGGCGAGGGAAAAATGATAGCCTCCACGCGGCGGCGCTGCCCAGCGCTATTGGCGCCCGGTGCCGCTCGGCGGGAATTCGTCGAAAAGGCAGAAGGCCGGCGGCCGCGGAATGTGGGCACCGTCGTGTGTAACGGTAGTGGGCGAAATGGAGGGGAAGGGATCGATTGTTAGACGAGGGCCGAGGAGCCGGAGGAGGCGACCCCGGGATGGATGGGACCAACGCTTCTCGCGGTCACATCGGGCGGAGGTTGGCCGCGCTCGCCGCAGGCCATGGTCGGATCGGCGGAGGAGCTAAGCCTGCCACAGGCAGCTCGCCGTGGAAGGGCGGATGCGGATCTGGGCTCTGCCATCCACCATTTTGTGAGCTACCAGGCCAGACAAGCTCAAGTAAACATCCACCTCCATGCTAAGGTAATTTCGTTCACCAGCATCTACGAATTCTCTACTCGCATCAAGTTCCGTTATTTTTGCCCCTAATTGCGGCTTGTTTACACATCGATGAGTGTGATGTAGCTGATAGTAATATCATTTCCTGAGATAGTCATCTGACTGTTCTAGTTGATGAATAGATTAAGCATCACTTGTTGTGAGAGGACATTTACTGGTCTATATCCAAAGCAAACTAAATTGGCACACTCCTGAATTGTGGGAATTTTCTTGTAATATTGCCAAAGGATGACCGGCTTCTTCATCACGGGTCTAAAACAAAATCTATAGCTTAATAGCTGGATAGGAAAGCGCCGACAAACCCCACACGGCCACTCATGGGAACCCTGCCCTGCTTTGGGCTGCGAGTGCCCCGCGTGATGCACAAGATCTCTCTTTATATTATCTTTGCTACTATTTTATTGGGTCATTTGGTGGATTAGAATACAAAAATTGAGCAGTACCAGTAAAGACCTGTGCAGTGCTGAGTGATTAAAGAGTTCTTTGCAGCGTTTGCCAGTTGAGATATAAAGTGATGTAGTGCTTCATTTGGAGATGAGGAAAGAACTGCATTTGCTTGTGGAGATTAGCTAGCAACATGGAGAGAGTAGCAAGTAGGCAAATGCCCGTCCCAGCTGTGATTGTCGCGGTGCTGCTGCAGCTACTAAGTGCAGTGGTGACAGCAGCAGGATGCAGTACAAGTTGTGGTAACATCAGCATCCCCTACCCATTTGGCATCGAGCCTGATTGCTACCATGACGGCTTTAACCTCACCTGTGACTACTCGTACCACCCTCCCAAACTTTTCCTTGGCGATGGCACTGTCGAAGTGCTCGAGATCTCCATCCCCAGCGGCACGGTGCGCATTACAGCACCAATATCATGCCAATGAGTCATGATATTGACGGTGCATCCAGGCCCAACACAAGCAGGTACCACACATGGGGTGGCCTCAGAGAGAGAGGACCGTTCTTCGTTGCGCCGGACAGGAACAAGTTCCTTGTGTTGTCGTGCAACAACATCCAAGTCATCCTCATGGGGGAGGACAACTCCACCATCAATGCCTGCGCCACTTACTGCCCATCCTTGGGGAACTCAGACGCACAGCCTCAGCTTATACGGTATCTACTTCTGCATGGTGAATGCTCAGGCCTTGGCTGCTGTAATGGAGGCATCCCAAAAGGTTACACTTCCTACCACATCCAGCTCCAGCCTTCCAATGACTCGAGCTCCGATGCTAAATCATCAGTATATATAGCCGAGGAGGGGTCCTATAACATCTCAAAACTCATGTCTGAACCTCGCGGTGTGGCACTTCCTGTTTTGCTAGACTGGGTGATCAGCAATTCGTCATGCCAAAAGCAAAACTCTGTTGCTCCTGGATGCCGCAGCAGCAACAGCTTTTGTCAAAACTACACAAGCTATGTCTACAATGGCTACCAGTGCTGCTGCTCTGCCGGTTATCGTGGAAACCCTTACATCCTGGACGGATGCCAAGGTACAAGTTAAATAAATTTAGCTTTATTCCCTTGTCATACAAGTTAAGATATAAATTAGGGGGATTACAACTTAAACTCAGTAGCTATGTACGTGTGTTGTATATTTGAATATTTTACTGGTGTAGTTGGTTTTACAGTTGAAAGTGCAAGTATCACTTAGATTATATTTTGGTGTGATGACAATGTGGTTAGTGGAACTAATGTTGGTTGCTAAAGTTTATCTCAGGACTTTGGTTCCAAGGTGTCCATTGATGGAGGTGTGCGACCCCCCAGTCCAAAAAGATCAAAGGCGTGGTTACCGGCGACTCGAAGGTTTTTCGTTTTGGTTCGATTTGAGTCGTAGGTAAAACCGCACTATCAAGAGGGGTCTTCGTGGATTTAGTGTCGTGTGGGAATGCCTCCAAGATAGATACACCAGCCCTCCTACACCTCCTCAGATATTCCACTTATTGTGTGCTTTGCCGTGGTGTCCTGTGATGTTTCATCAGAAATCTTCTGGAAACCCCGTGCGCACGGGGTCTCTGACCCCCGTGCGCACGGGGTAGTCAGAATATTTCGGGACACCCCGTGCGCATGGGGTCTCTGACCCCGTGCGCACGGGGTACCTCGAAACTCACTGGACACCCCGTGCGCTCGGGGCTGACTTGACCCGTGCGCACGGGGTCCAACGGGCAGAAATCCCCTCCCGGCCAAGAACACTATATAAGCCCCCTTCTTCCTCCTCCATCCCTCAACCCTAATGTCTGTTGAGCTCCTCCATTGCTACACCCCATTTTGCTCACTACTCTCAATCCCTCCACCCAATCTTGTTGAAACTTTGGGGATTGGGAGAGCAAGACCCGATCTACACTTTGACCAAACCAAATCGCGTTCCCCACAACATTCATCCACCATGACTTGTTACTCTTGGAGCTTGGGCTCCTAGGCGGTTAGAGGTTCCTCCGGAAGCTTCCTTGCTTGTGGTGTGCTCCGGAGAAGTTTGTAAAGGTGTGGTGGTCGCCTTCAAGACCAACCCCGAGTGATTCGAGGCTCATCCGTTGGGGGTGACTCGAAGGAGATTACGGTGAGCCTTCGGTGGCGTTCCACAAGCTTTGGCTCCGGCATCGCTCCAAACGGAGAGTAGCTCTTCCCCAAGGAAGAGTGAACTTCGGGATAAAATCCGCGTCCTCGTCTCACTTGTGGTTAATCCTTTCCCACACTTTACTTAGCCTTGTATGCTTGTTGGCTTGCTAATTAGTTTGTTGCCTAGCATATTTAGCTTAGAGCTTGCTTGTCATATAGGTTGTGTTCACCTAGTTGCATATCTAGTGAACCCTTTTTATCCGCTAAGCCTTAAAATTGACAAGAAAGAGTAAAATTTGTAGTCTCCTATTCACCCCCCCTCTAGTCGACCGTATCGATCCTTTCAATTGGTATCAGAGCCTCGTGCTCTAATATAAGGTTTTACAACCTTAGAGGATATGGTCGATCTAGGGAATGAGGGAGGTGACGCACCACTTGCGGAGGATGGTCAAAACCTACCCCCCGCCGCGGCCGACGCACTTGTTGCTCCGGCCGTTGCTCCCGTCGCCCCCATTAACCCGAGGGCCCCGTTGACCGCGGCCGATATTCTTTCAATGTTTGCGGACCTCAAAACTGCTATGTTGAAAGAAGTTCGCTCCTCGGTCAAGGAGGAAATTGATGCTCGCTTAAAGCCCTCGACATCCGCCTCAAACTCATTTGATCCAAATGCGGTTCATGATGCGGATGATTCGAGAGAACCTCTTGCATCCCCGGCTCGCACTCAAGTTCCCAAGTACAATGCCGTGGAACCCTTTTACTCACCACAACCCTTGCAACACCCTCGCATTAATCCTGTGGGGCCTCCGCCCCCTTTGAAAGCTAACGCGTTTGCTAAGTGGAAGCTAGATATGGAGTCTCATATTCGCAGTGCATCTACACAACTATGGTGGATTGTGGTCAACGGTTTCAATCCCAAGGATCCCATGAATCTCACTCCAAGAGAAGCGGTTGATGATCAACTCAATGCTACCGCCCACAACATGTTGCGCACCGCGGTGACCGATGACTATAGTGACTCCATTGCTCTACTCAAGACCGCCGAGGAAATTTGGGATTGCCTTGAGGAGGCCCTCGAAGGTGATGAAGCAATTCGAAGATCTCGGTTGGCTTTGCTCAAGCAAGAAGTCAACCTATTTGTGAGAAATGAGGGTGAGTCCGCAGAAGAGGTATATCGAAGGTTGAAGTCTCTTGTGCTCAATTTGAGAACCTTTGGGTGCACTTGGGCAAATGATGATTTCATTAAGGACAAGTTCATTGATGTTATGGTTCTCACGGAACATACCATGGTGATGATGATACATCAACGCCCGGACTATCAAAAGTTGACCGCGGCACAAGTTGTATCCACTTTCTCAACTCATGTTCTTTTGGAGACCAAGTCCAAGAAGACCTTTGCATTGAACTCAAATCATCATTTGCATTGAACTCAAGCCACCAAGAACTCAAATCTTGCATTGAAGACCAAGAAAGTAGTTGCCCAACCCTCAAGGGATGAAGAAGTTGTTGAAGAGACTTGTGAGGAAGATGTTGACACCTCATGCCCGGCAAATGACTTTGCGGAAGACTTGGCTCTCTTGGTCAAGAAATATTCCGGGACCATGGCAAACAAAGGGAAGAATCTGCAAGGAAGATCGTTTGGACGAAGAAAATGCTACAATTGTGATAGCCCAAGACATTTTGTGCACGATTGTCCTTATGAGAGATGTGAAGACAAGTCCGAGAAGCTTGTGCTCAAGAAGAAGAAGTTCACCAAGTTTTCCAAGAGGAAAGATGACAAGGCTCTTGTTCATGAGGAGTACATGTCCGGAGATGAAGATGACGGTGATGATGATCATGTGGGCACGGCCGCCATTGCCATGCATGCCACTACCTCCTCCTCCACCACCGGCCTCTTCGACTCTCCCAACGAGGACAAGCCGTTCACTCATCATTGCCTCATGGCCAAAGAGGTAAAAACAAAGTCCAAATCTCTAAAACCCTTCATCCACACTCCCAATGTTTCATGTGAGATAGTGGAGGATGAGTGTGATGATGGTGTGGATAATGATGAGGAATCCTTGATGGCTTTCATGAAAACTCTTCATGGTGAAGCTCGTGCTCGTTTTAGCGATCTCCTTAAATCACTCGCCGAACGCGATGATTTTATCGAGAACGTTGAAAACCTCCTCATAGAGGAAAAAGAGAGAGTCGAACTCCTTGAGCACGAGCTACATGAAGAGAGTGTCATGAGAGCATCACTTGAGGAAGCCTTGTCTTCTCATAAAATTGACTTCGTTAAAACCGATGATGCGTTGCAACTTGCTCTTGAGAACAAAGATGCCCTTAAAGTAAGGGTTGAAAAGCTTCTAGTTGATCACACGAGACTTGTTGAGGAACATGAGCTCCTTGTGACTAGTTCCAAGGTTGTCAAAGGTGACCTCATTGCCCTCACCGAGTCTTATGCTCAACTTAAAGCTACAACCATTAAGGCTCTTACTTCCGTCCCTCATATTGATTTAAATGATGAATCTTGTACGGCTAACTTTGCTCATGATTGCACCTCTCTCCAAGAGGAGAATAAGAAGTTAAAAGCCCAAATTGAGAAAGGGCTTGTGTCGTGCATTCAAGGGGAGAAAAACCTCAATGACCTCTTGAGCAACCAAAAGGAGTGTGTTGCCAAGGAGGGAATTGGGTTTGACCCCTCTTCTAAGAAGAAGAAGACCAAGAAGAAGAGCCACAAGAATAAGATCGGTCCTACTCCTCCTCCCCAACAAAAGATAGCATTTGTTCATGAAGGACACAAGGAGAAGGAGAAGGAAAAAGGGAATGTTGGGGATGGCAAGGTCACTAGGGACAAGGCCATTCCCAAAGAGTTTGCCGGCAAGAACAACCCATCTTATGTCCTCATGAGAGGAGATGATGGTTATACCTTTGCTAAATTTGTTGGCACTAACTATGATGATTATGCTTGGACTATTTGGGTTCCTAAGACCCTTGTTGCTAACTCTCTAGGACCCATTGCAAAATGGGGACCTAAAATCAAAGCTTGATTCTTGTAGGACCTCCGGTGGAACACAATGGGTGATCGATAGTGGTTGCACCAATCATATGACCGGAGAGAGGGAGATGCTTGTGGAGTTCATTGATTCGCTCAAGGCCACTTCAAACATCTCTTTTGGTGACAATAGCAAGGGCAAGGTATTGGGTTTGGGCAAGGTGGTAATCTCTAGTGATGCATCACTTAAGAATGTCATGCTTGTTCAATCCCTTCACTACAATTTACTTTCTACGATTCAATTGGCACGTGCCGGTTATGATTCTCATTTCGGTGAATTTCATGTGACCGTCTTTAAGAGAAGCAATCTCAAAGTGGTCTTTGTTGGGCATGTTGAAGACAACCTTTACGTGGTTGATTTCTCAAATGAGAAAACTTATTTTGCAACATGTCTAATGGCCAAGGCCGACGTGGGGTGGCTTTGGCACCGTCGGCTAGCACACGTTGGCATGAGAAATTTACAAGCTCTCTTAAAGGGGGAGCACATCCTTGGACTAACCAATGTGTCTTTTGCCAAAGATCGTCCTTGTAGTGCTTGCATTGTCACATCCTAGCTGGTTCATGCATTAGAGTGTTGCATCATGTTTACTTTTTCCAGAAACTTGAAATGGGGATGACAGAAACCCCAGCACCCCCTCTGAAAGCAACTAGGGTTTAGTAAAATTATTTTCAATGAACCTGAAATGCCCTTCTAAAAATTCCTCCCTTTTTGTCTTGGGTTAGGACCTCTGACAAAATGGGTTCACAATTTTCTAGGACACATAATGTCACTGGATTAATCCTTTATCTATTTGCATTTGGGCATTTAAATGCTATAGAATAATTCAAATGCCCAAATAATTCTGGATTTAAGTGAGGGTTGTTAGGAATAATCCCAACAGAGCCCACAATTATTTGCAGGATTTTTGGAAACGTTTTAGTATTTTTAATAAAGCCCTACACTTACAGAAAAATAGGAAAAACAAAACCGAATAAAGAGAGGGAGAGAATCTTACCTGGCAGCCCATTGGCCGGCCCAGCACTGTGCTGGCCCGCGCCAGTCAGCTGCTTCCTCCCGCCAGAGCAGGCAGAGAGGTGACGCCGGCGTGCGCGAGCTCGCCACGGCGCCACCTTCTTGTCGCTTCGCCCGTGGACGAGCTGGACGACCTCCACGTCGCGCCCCTGAGCCCCTGGGCACTTCCTTTCTCCCCCATCGCCTCTCCCTCGCCTCCCTCCACCATGGCCGACGCAGCCGCTGCCACCTCGCCGACGTAGCCGTAGCCACCCAACGGGCACGCCACCATGCCCAACGAGTTCACCTCGTCACGTAGGCCACGTAGGACCTGGCCTTGAGCCTCCAAGAGCACCATAACGACGGGTCCGACCTCACCCGTACCCCAGCAGCCGCACAGCTCGTCGCCGGCGTCATTTCCGGCGACCCCGAGCTTCACCTCCACCACCAATCGACGCGGGTTGCTCCCAGCTACGCGTAGGTGCCCTCCGCCGCCCCTTTGGTCGCCGGAGGAGGAATCCTGCAGCCTCCTGCCGCGTCTGGACGTCGCCGGCGGCTAAACACCGGCGAGTCAGCGTGGTTTGACCACGGGTTTGACTCCCCAGAGTCACTGACAGTGGGGCCCGCCTGCTAATTAACCTGAGTTAGATTTAAATTAATTCTAATTAGTTTAACTAACTAACAGTGACACTGACACAGGGGACCCACACGTCAGGTTTGACCTGGACCGCCCCGTTGACCGCTGACGTCATCATGACACACTGCTGACGTAATAAACAATTTAATTACTGGAATTATTTCTATACAGGGAATTCCAGAAAATACCACAAACTTCAAAAAATCATAGAAAATAATCTATAGCTCAGAATGAAAAGATTTATATATGAAAAATGATCAGAAAAATCCAATCTATCCATCTGTACTGGTTTCATGCATGTTTAAGCAAACTAACCTGCTGTTTAATGCAGAACAAGATAAAGCACTAATAAGGGCTACTTATGAGCTTGGAATTTGAATCTTTGATTCAAAATGGTCCAAACCCATATGGTCTTAGTTGCATTAGCCCAATACATTCATTTTGCCATGTCTCATGCATGCATCATATTGTTGCATTTTGCTTGGTGTTGATTGTGCTTCGATGTGTTCTTCGTGGTAGGTTCTGCCTCCGAGGATATTCACGAGTATCCAACCGAAGGGCAGTATTCCACCAACACTCCGTCAGGCAAGCAACCCATTGATCATTTCGATACAAACCCATCTTCTCGCTTCTGCTCTCATTTACTGCATTAAGACAACGCGGTTCAAACTGCTGTGTGTTGCGGTAGTTGAACCCACTTTCCTTTGCATGACCTGTCATTGCCACAGTAACTAGATGAAACCCACTAGCATGTGTAGGAGTTGATTGAGCCATGTTGTGTTCCTACAATGCTATGCTTGCTACGCTTAGAGTCGTGTCAGGTCTGGCTCATCAGGGTGATGAACTAGAGTGAAAGCATGTGTTGGTAATGAGAGTGAGGTGTTGAATACGTTTTGGTAAAGGTATCGATGAGAGGCCATGTAGGAGTACATGGTGGGTTGTTTCATTGAGACCGTCCCTAAGAACTGAGATCTGTATGCGTGATTTAAGATTCAGCTACTACCACGCATTGGGCCCGAAACCAATGGACCCCCTCGGCTTCTTAATCACCCTTGTCCTCTGTCCAGGAGTTGCACGTAGTTTCTGGTGTTTGTAGTAAGCTGGAGGCCGTGGACAGCGCTGACCCGAGGGGTGGGCTGTGATGCGGTAGGCTCGTGGCACAGTGTACCGAGTCGCCCGTTTGGTGTCCCGGGAACCCTGCACACATCGTTTGGGGCCGTATGTGGAAACCTCGGCCGGACTCCCTGCGGATGGAACCTGAATAGGCGATAAACCTGGACTAGAGACTTGAGTGTTTAGGTAGGCTGTGGCCGACACCCACGTTGGGCTTCCGCTTGAAGGTTGCCGAGTACATGTCGTGTAACGACGGTAAGTGGTGAGAGCGTGTGTGACGAAGTACACCCCTGCAGGGTATAAAACTATTCGAATAGTCGCGTCCGCGGTAAAGGACTACTTGGTCGCTTATGCAGTTCATAGACAAGTAAATGGATACTACTAAAAGCCTCAAGATAAGTGTGAGTACCGCGGATGGCTCTCTCGTAGGATGACGAGGGAGGATCCACGATGGAGTATTGAGAGGGTGATTAGTGGACTCGTGTGCGAAAACTATTTTACAAGTGGTGTCTCGTAGGATAGCTTAGCCAAGAGTCAAAGCTGGCTTGCTGCAATAACTCCACTACCTTCTTGAGAATGTACATGTATAGTAGGATCTGTTGTAAGACTTGCTGAGTACCTTTGTACTCATGTTGCTTCAATTACTGTTTTCAGACGACAACACCGCCCCTTTCGATGGGTTCTATGTAGATCTCGACGTTGACGAGTGACTTGCCACCCAGGTGGTGATCTGAGCTTGTGAAGGGCCTACGTAGATAGATAGGCTTCGTCAAGCCTTCTTTCTTTCTAGTGTCTGTACCCAGACAAGTTTGCTTCCGCAAGTGCTTGTATGTTTGTATGACTTGAGTGTCGGGTCATGTGACCCCTATCTGTATGAACATGTTATGTATGGCTCTCCGGAGCCCTTTAAATAAAGTACTTTGAGTTGTAGAGTTTTGTTGTGATGCCATGTTGTATTTACACATATAGAGCATATTGTGTGTATGATTGAAATGCTTGGTATGTGTGGGATCCGACAATCTAGTTGTTTATCCTTGGCAGCCTCTCTTATGGGGAAATGTAGTCTAGTGCCTCCATGAGCCATAGTAGTCCGCTACAGCCCGGTTCACCGGAGTCCTGCTAGCCCAGCACTACTGCTCTGGACACTTGACTGGCCGGCATGTGTTTCGCATCGTTCCTGTGTCTGTCCCTTCGGGGAAATGTCACGCGGTGACATCCGGAGTCCTGCCTAGCCTGCTATAGCCCGGGTTCCCGGAGTCCTGTTAGCCCAGTGCTACAGCCCGGATTCACACGCTGCTGACCGACACGTTCGATGTTGATTCATGAATGCCTGTCCCCATACGTTAGTGCTGCTTTGGGTTCACGACTAGCCATGTCGGCCCGGGTTCTCTGTCATATGGATGCCAGCGACATTGTCATATACGTGAGCCAAAAGGCGCAAACGGTCCCGGGCCATGGTAAGGCGACACCCGTGGGAGTACCGTGCGTGAGGCCGCAAAGTGATATGAGGTGTTACAGGCTAGATCGGTGTGACTTAGAATCGGGGTCCTGACATGCATTGCCGGAAAACTTCATGAAAAAGCTCATAAGGTGACGACTATCATTACCACTTTGAGGCCTCTCGAGCTCATTCACTTGGATCTCTTTGGGCCTCCATCTTATGATAGTTTGGGAGGGAGGAGGTATTGCCTTGTCATTGTCGATGACTATACAAGATATACATGGGTGTTCTTTCTCAAGACTAAAGATGAAACTCAAGACACCTTCATCAACTTTGCCAAAGAAGCTCAACGTCAACATAATTGTGAGATCAAGGCAATTCGAAGTGACAACGGCACCGAGTTCAAAAATTACACTATGAACGAGTTCTTGAGCGATGAGGGGATCAAGCATCAATATGCCGCGCCATACACTCCCGAACAAAATGGTGTTGCGGAAAGGAAGAACCGGACTCTCATTGAGATGGCAAGGACCATGCTTGACGAGTACAAGTCTCCATACAAGCTTTGGGCCGAAGCGATCAACACCGCGTGCCATGCTACAAACCGGCTTTATCTTCGTAAGCTCAAGAACAAGACTCCCTACGAACTCCTAATCGGGAGAAAGCCTAACGTCAAATACTTTCGAGTATTCGGTTGTAAGTGTTTCATTCTAAATAAGAAATCCCGTTTAGCTAAGTTTGCGCCTAAAACTTATGAGGGCATATTTGTTGGATATGCATCAAACTCTCATGCTTACCGTGTTCTCAACAAATCCACCGGATGTATTGAGGAAACGGTAAATGTGGAGTTTGATGAAGATAACGGTTCCCGTGCGGAGCAAATTGTTCCTAGTGTTGTAGGTGATGAGGCTCCTTCACAAGCTATAAGGACTATGGGGATAGGCCACATTCGTCCACAAGAAACACCCCAAGTCCAAGTAGAAGAAGGAGTAAGAGCCCCTCTTGTGGATTCTCCACAAGGGAAGTCATCACCGCCATCACAAGGTCAAGATGCTATAGGAAATCATGAACCTATCCAAGAACAAGATCAAGTCCCTCATGTTCCCGAGCAAGATCAAGGGCAAGCTCAACCAAATGGCGAAGAACCAATCCGTGAGGCCCAAGGTCAAGCTCTTGATCAAGATCAAGATCAATCCCAACCTCAAGTGTCTTCCACATCATCACATCCAAGTGATCAAGAACTAGAGGTTGTGAAGAGAAGGGTGTCTCCAAGGCTAAAGCATTCCCAAGGCCAAGCTTCTTCCACAAGTTCAAAACCAAGTGAAGAAGAGCTTACCCTCAAAGTGCAAAAAGCGGCCGCCAAGTTAAAGCATCTTCAACATCTCACCAACAACATTTATGGAAGCATCAACAAAGGGGTAACTACTCGTAGACATTTGGCAAACTTTTGTGAACATCACTCGTTTGTCTCTTGTGTTGAGCCCCTTAAGGTTGAAGATGCACTTGACGACCCGGATTGGGTAAATGCCATGCATGAAGAACTCAACAACTTCACCCGCAACAAAGTATGGACTCTTGTGAAGAGACCCAAAGAACATCATAATGTCATTAGAACAAAGTGGATCTTTAAGAACAAACAAGATGAGCATGGACAAGTCACTAGAAACAAGGCAAGGTTAGTGGCACAAGGGTTCACCCAAGTTGAAGGTTTGGACTTCGGTGAAACCTTTGCCCCCGTTGCCCGTCTTGAGTCCATTCGTATCTTGCTTGCATATGCTTCACATCATGATTTTAAATTGTATCAAATGGATGTGAAGAGTGCATTTCTTAATGGTCCTCTTAAGGAGTTGGTGTATGTCAAACAACCTCCCGGTTTCGAAGATCCCGATCACCCCTCTCACGTTTATGAACTCCATAAGTCGCTCTATGGACTTAAACAAGCACCTCGTGCTTGGTATGATCACCTTACTGCGTTCTTAAGCGAGAAGGGGTTCCAGATCGGGTTAATAGATTCCACTCTCTTCACGAAGAGGGTAAAAGGAGAATTGTTTGTGTGCCAAATATATGTTGATGATATTATTTTTGGTTTCACTAACCATGCTATTAATGTTGAGTTTGAGAATCTTATGACCAAGGAATTTGCTATGAGCATGATGGGAGAGTTGAAGTTTTTCCTCGGATTTCAAGTGAAGCAATTGAGAGGAGGAACCTTCATCAACCAAGCAATTTATATTCAAGACATGCTCAAGAGGTTCAAAATGCAAGATGTTAAGCCCATGAAGACGCCCATGCCCACAAATGGCCAACTTAATCTTGATCCCAATGGTAAAGATGTGGATCAAAAGGTATATCGCTCTATGATCGATTCTTTGCTTTACCTTTGTGCATCTAGGCCGGATATTATGTTGAGTGTGTGTATGTGTGCAAGATTTCAATCCGCTCCCAAGGAGAGCCATTTTTCGGCAGTGAAAAGAATCCTTCGATATTTGGTTCATACCCCAAACTTGGGCCTTTGGTATCCCAAAGGAGCAACTTTCAAGTTATTGGGATATTCGGATTCGGATTGGGCCGGAGACAAGGTAGACCGCAAGTCCACTTCCGGGTCATGTCAATTCCTAGGGAGGTCATTGGTAAGTTGGTCTTCAAAGAAGCAGAATTGTGTGTCCCTTTCAACCGCCGAGGCCGAGTACATTGCCGCAGGAAGTTGTTGTGCACAATTATTATGGATGAGGCAAACTTTGATGGATTATGGTGTCAAATGTGACAAAGTGCCTCTATTTTGTGACAATGAAAGTGCAATCAAGATCGCCGACAATCCAGTGCAACATAGCCGAACCAAACATATTGAGATTCGTCATCACTTCATTCGAGATCATGTGGCCAAGGGAGACATTGATTTATTCCATGTCAACACCGAGAAGCAACTTGCCGACATTTTCACCAAGCCACTTGATGAAGCAAGATTCCGCGAGTTAAGGCATGAGCTGAATATCGTGGATATAAGTAACTTGGATTGAGGTTCTTGCATACACACACATACTCTACTAGTATCTTGTTTTAGATGTAGGCACCTAAGTAGGGGGAGCTAGCTCAACTAATGAGCTATCTTATCCTACTAGTGCATAAATTGAACAGAATCTTTCACATTAGCCATTTGAAGATGGCATTTGTGCTTCAAAGATGAGTATTGGTCTTGGGCCCAAGGTTCATATCTTCGCGGTGCCATACCAAACAAACTCAAACATGGTGGCTTCGGCCACCGCCCTCCGTTGGAGGTTGGATCTTTTTTTCTTTTTTTGTGTGGTTCTTCTTGTCCTTGTGTTCGTGTTTCGGTGTGTGTGTTTCTCGATTCTCTTCCAGTGCAAGTGCTACACATACTCCTTTCTAGTAGTGTTGGATGTCTTCTGCGATGTGTTCAGAAGTGAGGCGGAAATGCTCTTTGGGGTCTTGGTAAGAATTTGCATTTAGCCATAACCCAACAAGCTTCTTCCTGTCAAAATCCTCTAGATATACCCCGTGCCCACGGCCCTTGTACCGTGCGCACGGGGACCCCGTGCCCACGGCCCTTGTACCGTGCGCACGGGCCTCCGTGCGCACGGGGCCTTTAGCCCGTGCGCACGGGGTCTGCGGTTTCTGGCCCTGAAGAGGTGGGACGTGGGGGGGTTTGGGTTCTTTCCCACCCAGTCGCCCCCTCCACGCCCCAGATCGCCTCCAGGCTGCCGCCGTCGCCTCCTTGTCGCCGGTGCTCCTCCGTGCGCCGTGGGACTTCGCTGCTCCGTGGAGATCTCCCGGGATGGGGTCCTCCTCTGGTATCCCCCTCCCCTTGTCCTTCTTTTTCCTCCTTGGATCCTTATTAGTCTAGGGTTTCCTCCTCTACTAGTCTAGGCCAGTCATTCCCTTGTGATAGACTAGAATCGGATGGGCATTACTGTGGCGGTTCTCCCTGCCGCACTCACTCCCGGATCTCGATCTGGAAGTGGTTGCCGCTGGGCGAACCCCGTGTCCACGGGCCTTGTACCGTGCGCACGGGACCCCCGTGTCCACGGTGGTCAGACCCCCGTGTGCACGGGGTACACAGTGGTGCCAGTCTTGTTTCTTCTCTGTCTTCCATTCCTCGCCAGCTTCTCGAGCACTTGTACTTATTTGTGTCTCTCGTGTTTGTTGTGTTTTGTTGCTGTTGTGTTTCAGACTCTGCTGACAAGAGGTCCGAGCTCCGTCGCAAGCGCACCAAGGCAGGTTCCAGGGAATTCACTTTGGCTCTTCGTCAGCCGTCCGAAAGAATTGGTCAGGGCTCTGAGCTGGGCCGTGTTCGCCGTGCCGCTTCCAAGCAGCCAGTGATTGAAGCCTCCGAGGATTCAGAAGAGGAGTATGATTCGCAGGAAGATGCTCACTATGAGAACCCCGCAGATGCAGAGATAGAAGATGAGGATGATTCTGCTGATGATGTTGATGAGGAGGAAGGAGAGGAACATGTGCTCCCAGGAGGTCGGAATGTCAAAATCTACCTCTCTCTAAGTGGACCAAGCCAGAGCTTTGGGCTCGCAGGCAGGATTTCCCCTATGTGCCAAACACTGATGCAGGGGTTGACCCAAGATTCAAGAGTGATTTTCAACACCGTGTGTTCTCTGAGCTGATCATGACCAAGAAAAACAAGTTTGCCCCCCACAAGCAAATCAATGTGGAGGCTCTTCGGGACAATGATCATATCTATCCCGGTGTGTATAATGCTCTTGGGAGGCTTGGCTTGATCCCGTTCGTCGCCTTCCACCATCTGTTCAGTGAAGATCTTGTGATGCAGTTCTTTGCCACCGTATACTTCCACAGTGATGAGGCTCGCACTATGACTTGGATGTCTGGCACATATGAGTGTGAGGCCTCCATGGCCAAATTCTCTGACATCATTCCGTATCGGTTCTTTGCTGAGGAGCATCCTGAGTATGGCCGTGCTCGTGAGACAGGTAGAGACAAGGATGAGATTGCTTTTGCTTACAAGCCAGACAAGGCCTTCACCACCGGTTCTATCAAACATTTGAAGCCAACCTATGATACTATGCGTCACATTCTTAGGTACACGCTTAATCCTAAGACCGGGGACTCTCACAATCTGAGGAGCTCCATGTTGGACATCTTTGTCTACCTTCATGGCAAGAAGAAAGTGGATGTTCTGGACTTCATGTTCTTTGAGATCAGGCAGTGTGTTCAGGAGAACAAGTCATGCATCTATGCTCCGTTCATCCAAGCTTTGATTGAGTCTGTCTGTCCCGCCAGGTACATTGCCAAGTACCGCACCTCCTTTCCGAAGCGTGATGCCAACTGGCTTCCGGCTGCTCCTCCACCATATGTGCCTCCCAAGAAGGGGCGCAACCCCAGGCCTGAGGATCGTGCTACCTACACTGAGGGATGTTCATCCTATGTGCGGATTCCGCGTAGCGAAGGGAAGCAGGTTGCTACTGATGCCAGTTTCACCAGAGAGGAGAAGAAGTCTCTTCTGAAGACCGTGAGCAACATGTTCAAAATGTGTCAGTCCATTCAGCGCCGTCAGGTCAAGAAGATCAACAAGGGCAAGCTGGTGAGGCGTCAGAAGAAGGCTGAGCGTGCTGCAGCTGGTGAGGAGGTTGGTCCAGGGTCCGAGGACAACAACAGTGTGGTCACAGCTCGTTCTTTTCCCTTGGAGGGATGGCACTTTGATGATGATGATGATGATGCTTCGAGCGCACCTCCTCTTGTCTAGAGTCTCGTTAGCATCGCCTTTTCCCTTTTTGTTGTCTTGATGACAAAGGGGGAGAAGTGTTCTATTAGGGGCGTTTGCAGTTGGTTTCAGTTGGGTGAGATCTCAAGGCCTCGTTTGTTTTGGTTGTGTTTATTTGGCTTACTCTTATTTACTTGCTTTCGCGGTGTGGTCGTGAGCTACCTAGTCTATGTGAGAGACTATCTACTTTATGGAATTTATCTATGCTTATGTTGATATATCTTGTGGAGTATGATCAAGCTTCTATAGGTTAGTCTCACGTTTTCTGCTCACCACACTTGCATGTGATCTAGGCACCATGTTGGGTATTATTATGTTGATCGCATGCCTTGACAATGTGGATCTAGGGGGAGCCTCATATGTGTGTGCTTGATGCATAATCAAGCATTTTTTTCCTTGCACATATATAGGGGGAGCTCCTTTGATCAACTATTGTCGCATGGCTGTTTACTTAAGTTGTATCCTGTATGCCATGTCCTAACCATATTGTCATCAATGCACCAAAAAGGGGGAGATTGAAAGTGCAAGTATCACTTCGATTATATTTTGGTGTGATGACAATGTGGTTAGTGGAACTAATGTTGGTTGCTAAAGTTTATCTCAGGACTTTGGTTCCAAGGTGTCCATTGATGGAGGTGTGCGACCCCCCAGTCCAAAAAGATCAAAGGTGTGGTTACCGGCGACTCGAAGGTTTTTCGTTTTGGTTCGATTTGAGTCGTAGGTAAAACCGCACTATCAAGAGGGGTCTTCGTGGATTTAGTGTCGTGTGGGAATGCCTCCAAGACAGATACACCAGCCCTCCTACACCTCCTCAGATATTCCACTTATTGTGTGCTTTGCCGTGGTGTCCTGTGATGTTTCATCAGAAATCTTCTGGACACCCCGTGTGCACGGGGTAGTCAGAATATTTCGGGACACCCCGTGCGCACGGGGTCTCTGACCCCCGTGCGCACGGGGTACCTCGAAACTCACTGGACACCCCGTGCGCACGGGGCTGACTTGGCCCGTGCGCACGGGGTCCAACGGGCAGAAACCCCCTCCCGGCCAAGAACACTATATAAGCCCCCTTCTTCCTCCTCCATCCCTCAACCCTAATGTCTTGTTGAGCTCCTCCATTGCTACACCCCATTTTGCTCACTACTCTCAATCCCTCCACCCAATCTTGTTGAAACTTTGGGGATTGGGAGAGCAAGACCCGATCTACACTTTGACCAAACCAAATCGCGTTCCCCACAACATTCATCCACCATGACTTGTTACTCTTGGAGCTTGGGCTCCTAGGCGGTTAGAGGTTCCTCCGGAAGCTTCCTTGCTTGTGGTGTGCTCCGGAGAAGTTTGTAAAGGTGTGGTGGTCGCCTTCAAGACCAACCCCGAGTGATTCGAGGCTCATCCGTTGGGGGTGACTCGAAGGAGATTACGGTGAGCCTTCGGTGGCGTTCCGCAAGCTTTGGCTCCGGCACCGCTCCAAACGGAGAGTAGCTCTTCCCCAAGGAAGAGTGAACTTCGGGATAAAATCCGCGTCCTCGTCTCACTTGTGGTTAATCCTTTCCCGCACTTTACTTAGCCTTGTATGCTTGTTGGCTTGCTAATTAGTTTGTTGCCTAGCATATTTAGCTTAGAGCTTGCTTGTCATATAGGTTGTGTTCACCTAGTTGCATATCTAGTGAACCCTTTTTATCCGCTAAGGCTTAAAATTGACAAGAAAAAGTAAAATTTGTAGTCTCCTATTCACCCCCCCCTCTAGTCGACCGTATCGATCCTTTCAACAGTTTCTACAATAGCAAATACAGTCCCACTGGTGAGTAATTATTTTGACTTCCTTTCCATCATAATAGTTTATTTATCTTTTGTTCTGTTTTGTGATTTCACTAGATATTGATGAATGTGTTCATAAGGAAGCCCAGTCATGCCATGGAATTTGTGAAAATATGCCTGGAACATTTTACTGCCGCTGCCCTGATGGGACATATGGGAACCCCTCTATAGAAGGGGGCTGTATCAAGATCACGGATTACTCTGCAGGTGACAACCGCTATATAGCATTGATTACCTGTACTATGATTTTGTATAATCTTGTATTTGTATGCACAATCATATTGCTAGTAACATTCTGTTGGTACAGATTGGTAACCGTTCACTGATTAATTCATGTCAATTAATAAGTATGATCCACTCCAAATATATTATCTAACTACATCGCTGGAATGTTACCTCGAACCATTTTTGTCAAGATGGCAGATGCGGACATATGTGTGAGAAGAAAAAGTTATATATTCCCTTTTTTTCTTACATTCCACTACTGTTGTTTCTGTTGCAATCTTACATCCACCCCAACTATCTTTAAGATGTTCAATCTTGATGTTCATAGTTGGCAAGACTGAAACCTATCATGGCTATTCACTAATGAACTAGTCATTTGGCAATGGCAACCCACTTCCACTCTGCTATTTATTTTGAGATTACCCCCTACAACTTTTGGAAGTTTGGAGCTTATGAAATCTCATCATACACTGCAGAGAAAATAGAAAATTGATAAAATGTATAGCTGTTTGTACCATCAAGTTACGTAATGTTATTTTCATACTTTTCAGGTTTAATCATAGGCATAGTAATCAGCAGTGTCTCAATTTTGCTTCTGGCACTTAGCGCTCCATTTGTTACACGTATGGTGAAGCTAAGGAAGGTGAAGAAAATGAGAGAAAAGTTATTCAACCAAAATCATGGGTTGCTATTGCAGCAGTTAATATCACAAAAGGCAGATATTGGTGAAAGGATGATGTTTACCTTGGGGGATATAGAAGGCCACGAACAATTTTGACAAGTCTCGTGAGGTTGGTGGCGGCGGACATGGTGTCGTGTATAAAGGAATTCTAGACCTACATGTTGTTGCCATCAAGAAATCAAAGATTGTAGTACAAAGGGAAATCGATGAATTCATCAATGAGGTTGCTATTCTTTCTCAAATCAACCATAGAAATGTGGTGAAGCTCCTGGGATGCTGCCTTGAGACAGAAGTGCCTCTGTTGGTTTATGAGTTCATTTCAAATGGAACCCTATACCACCATCTTAATGTTGAAGGACCAAAATCACTATCATGGGATGATTGTTTAAGGATTGCACTTGAGATTGCTAGAGCTCTAGCCTATCTGCACTCGGCTACTTCAATGCCCATATTTCATAGAGATATCAAGTCCTCCAACATACTTCTGGATGAGAGCTTAACAGCAAAGGTGTCGGACTTTGGAGCCTCAAGGTACATCCCAATTGATCAAACGGCAGTGATGACAGCTGTTCAAGGAACACTTGGTTATTTAGACCCCATGTACTATTACACAGGTCGACTAACAGACAAGAGCGATGTTTTCAGTTTCGGTGTTCTCCTTATAGAATTGCTAACCAGGAAGAAACCATATGTGTATAGATCAGATAACGATGCCAGCCTTGTTGCCCATTTCGTCTCATCACTCAAAAAAGGCGATCTTGCTGACATAGTAGACCCACAAGTCATGGAAGAAGAAGATGATGGAGAGCTCCAAGAAGTAGCCATGCTAGCGGCGATGTGCACGAGATTGGAAGGAGAGAGCCGACCAACAATGAAGGAAGTGGAGATGGCCCTTGAAAACTTGCGAGCCAGAAAGAATCCTGCCCCATATAATTCAGCATCAAAGAGATACGACGGTGATCAGATTGCTGCGCATTATAAGTCAATTGAAGATTTACTCGCCAAGAAGGATATGCCTGTTGAAGGGGATGCCGAGGCATCGAGCAGACAATATACTACTATGGAAGAGGAAATCTTGCTGTCAGCAAGGTACCCCAGATGATCTCTTTTGGGCCTGAACAAAGGAGAAGGCTCTGTTTGTATGACAATGAGCAAATATTCTTCATAATGATACGCTTTGAGAAAAAAAGTTCAAATATTCCTGCGTTATTGTGCTGAAGTCATGAATTTGATAGTTTTTCTGTATATGTCAGTTGAATCATGAAGTCCATTAGAGGCAGGTTCGAGAGAAAAGTGTTACTTGGAGGCATGAAGTCCAATAGACCTGTGTTTTTGTGTATGTCAGTTGAATCTAGGTTTTCTTTGTCTTGGGTTTAATTATTCCGTTTGTGTCAGTGAAAGCGTAAAGTTGGCGTTCGTTTTCGCTACGGGATGGCGCTATCGTGGATGTACCGTCATCACACACACGCACGTGCACTGCACGTGAGGACATCTCGTCGAACATCTCGCGCGGCGCCGGCCCCAAATCGGCGCTCGGTGGAGAGAACTACCGGTGGGAGGAGCGGCGTGCGGCGATGCTGGCCAGAACTCATGGATCCCAAGGCCGCCGCCCGCCGCAGGAAGGCAAACTCCGGCCGCTTCCTGGCTGGTGTGGACACGGCGGCGCCTAGCTCTGCCGGGCGAGCCGGTCGGCGGAGAGGGCAGGCCAGCGGCACCGACGTCGTCTTCATCCCATTGGCAAAGGTTCCGTTTAATCTATACTTGCTTGCCTACCCCCTTTCTTCGATTTGCATTCACACTTCTAGAGATTTATTTTATTTTATCTGGAGCTGAGACACATGTGAACAGGGAAGCTCCATGGCATCTTCCAAGCAAAGAACAAAAAGTCACAGCTCCTGCTCGTGCTCCACTTGTCCACAAGATCAAACCTACCCACTATCCAAGCCCAAATGTTAGCCAAATCAGTGCAGTACGTAGTAAAATGTTCTATGACCACCGAGCGAGGGCAAATCCTGCAACAGCTGGTCACCTAATTTAGCCTTTCCCATCAGTAGTGTCGTAATCATGGGGCCATCTTTGAGTGGAAGTCATGTGGAACGTGCTATTATAATCACTCAACCTGGGTGTTAGGCTGGGATTGAGATCCAGTGACATGCCATGAGCATGTCACCGGTGAACAGTATGGTAACATGCGCCCTATATTCCACCATCCGATTGAGAATGTCCAATGCTGACCATTTTCTTCTTAAAGAAAGCACTAGCCGCCTGGCTAGTTGGTAGCCCAAACGAATCAAGTCGTCGTGCACGCGCCTTGAATTCCTCGGACTGCGCATGCGGTAGGTGTAGACTGCAGACAGAGTACCAGAGGGTAGATTGGTTAAGTGGTGCTTGATTGGCTTGGAGGATGGGGATGAGAAGAACAGTCCACGAACATCACCACCTTTTTGTGGAGATTGAGCTAGCCGCAGCTGCATCTATGGAGAGGTTAGTGAGCAGGCGAGTTGTGCTTCTGTGGCGGCATCGGCATCTCCTACCCCTTCGGGATTGAGGCCGGCTGCTACCGCGACGGCATCAACCTCACCTGCGACCACTCATACCGGCCGCCCAAGCTGTTCCTGGGCGACGACACCGTGGAGGTGCTCGAGATCTCCATTCCTGGCGGCACGGTGCGCGTCAACAGCAGTAGCATTGCGCTGTCACCAGCAGCAGGGGCACCAGGCAAGGCCAACAGCACAGCGAAGTACCACACATGGAGTGGGCTCAGAAGGGGCGGCCCGTTCTTCGTCTCGCCGGAGAAGAACAAGTTCCTGGTGATAGATTATGTGGGATCGTCTAGGCTAGATCATTAAGGGTAGATGGGAGGAGTAGTAGTAGATACCTTCACTTTGATTCGAGGAGGTCCTGATACCGGCCATGGTGACGGTGGCAGGTGGTAGCAGAGAGTGCGTGAGTGGCGGCGGTGGAGCTTCCCATCGCTTCAGTGCCTCCCTTTGGATCGGACAGGGTTAGGAGTGGGGAACAGTGGCGGTGACGAACCTCGTACCTCGTGCCCCGGTCCCCACCTCCTCTTTATAGCACTGCGCGACAGGGGCCCACCAGCCTTGCTTGGGCTGGACGCCCCCGATCAGGGCATGGGTCAAGGGCCCAATGAGCCGTTGGGCCCATTGGTGGAGAGATCAACCTAACATTCTCCCCTTTGATCTCATCATTATACTTTTAACTTTATACTTTGAAATAACTCTTTTCAAAGTACTCGTTCCATCACAGATTTGCATGTAGAGCATGTCTCATCATCACAGTTCATTCCCGATAGAATCAACACCTACAACACACTCCTCTGTTTTGAAACAGATTCTTTAACCTTGGGCCCTTTTATTGTCCGGAAATCTTAGACTATACCATAAAACCCATGTCGACTGTGTGTTCTCCGAACACACTGGGCGGCAAGCCTTTAATAAGCAGATATGCAAACACTTGTCTGTTGCTTTTATACTTCAAGCATTTCTACATAATTCCGGACTTTCTCCTTTACAACGCATAACTCTGTGTCAGTGTGTTTGGCGTCAACACTTGACTCGTTGTCATAGGAGGGAAAAACTTAAAATGGTTATCGCTGTTGTCAACCATTATCAACACCGGGTACAGGTATACTTAACCATTTTGCGTGTCCCTCAGCCTCATATCAAGCTATAACATATTTTGCATCGCATTGATGGTAATTATTTCATTCTTTGGAGCTTTTCCACACCAAAACTCCAAGTGTGAAAATTAGCGACAATTGTGGATTTCGCTATACATTTCACAACTCCTGTCTTTGTACTCACAATCTTTTGAGAGTACTTATTTCTTTCAGCATGAGGTCGATATCTTTGAGTCCATTCCAGTGATCTATATATAGACTGGACATTGCCAAAACAACCCAGATACGTGAACTATGTCATGGTAATATATTGAGCTTCAACAGCTGAAGCATATGGCACCATATCCGTTTTCAATCTTTTCTCATCAACTTTTGAAACACCATAGTTTCCAGTTCCATTATCCTTGACTATAAGAACATGTGTAGGCTTTCTCGCATGCATACTTTAGAGACCTTTCTAAGCATGTCCATGCGACATTACTAATACCCCTTTTATTCTTTTCTTGGTGAATCTCGATAATTATAACGAGAGACTCTACCGAGAACATTCTTTTGAACTTTGAGAACAAGAACTTCTTTTCTTCTCCTGCAGTAGATTGACATGACCACTAGCAAGTAGGACGTCATCCACATGCACAGGATTATGAAATGAATTTCCCATTCTATAACTTTGCATGGATACAATTGTCCTCTCATTTTCTTTAACCCAAAACAACATTTGATTGCTTTAGTCCATAAAAGACTTCTTCAGGCAGTATCCCCTGTGTTCTTTACTTTCATCTGATGTAACTCAGATCATAATATCTTTCATCTGATGTAACTCAGATCATGATGTGCTACCAACACTTATTGTAATCTATTCAGTGTAAACGCGCAAAAACCTTTCAATTTAAGTCGTGTTTTACACCTTTACGTATTTCCTTTGGAGTCACATTGACCTTGTAGACCCTTTAGAGCCTACTGTTTTGGCTCCATTGGAAATTACTTATGAGTCCCAAACATCGTCGGGATTCACCAATTTTATTTCATCTCACATAGTCTCTTATCATTTATACAAACAAACACTTCTCGAAACTCGATTGAGCGCTTTAAATGAGGTAGGATCTACCTCCATTAACATAGACTTTATAGTAATCAGAAGTACATGATTTTCTCATTCCTTGAGACCATCTGTGTGTCTCAGGTACTGGCACTTCTTTCATATGGGGTTGTTATTGCTCTGTCATTGCCAAGAGGCAATCTCATTGTATAGTCTTTCATTTCCAAGAGGCAATAGGTTTTACAGGGACCTTTATCACAAGATCCATGTTTACTCATTCCTCCTTTATACAGAAAACAACAGGTGTTGTATAGGTCATACAACATGCTCCCCCAGATTACTCCATCTTCACTAAAAATGGCGTATCTTTAAACTTTATTATTTGGGTTTATTCTGTTAAAACTTTCTTATTTATGGCACTTTAAGCACCGTCTTAGCATTCCTTAGTATGCTTTCAAAATGGAATACATGTATTTCTTTTCTTTAGGGGTATTATTATGACCGCCGTACTCCCCCAGACGATCACATTCTTCATTCATGGATCACCTTAGATGCATAATGTGCATCACATTATCTAAAGTATAGGGGAGTTTCATCATTCTTAGATTATCTCATATTTCTTTCTCCCCCTTGAAATGTGGCAAGAACTTTTTTGCCACAATTTCGAAAAACCATTCATAACTCTTGTGAATTGAGGAAACTTTGATTATCTACTTCATTTAACTGATTACTTCATACGTAATGAAGTTATCTGTTAACTGGTATGGGAGTATTTTTTCCTCATTCCATTTCAGAAACTCAACAGAGTTCTTTATAATTAGTACTTTTGCAAGTCGCACTTACATATCATTTTTATCTTTAGGTTCGTCTGTAACTTTTATTCTCTTTGGATTTATTGAGTGCTTAATGACCGATGTACATTCGATACTAGGAAAGCATAATAGCTACTCCATACTTTTCTCCCAGAGTGGGACATATTAAAAGCACATGAGTCATCATATCTTTCTCCTGTCATACAGGATAAGTCCTTTGCCAAAATTTCTCCCGCCATACAGGATTTTTGACATAATACTATGTCAACTTTACCCAGTTACGCAGGTATTTTTCCAGACTTTTCCCGCCATGCCGGTTTTATCATAATCATCTTTTCCCGCTATGCGGGTAATTCCCTATAAGGGACATAAATGACAGAATTGGCTCTTTTGACCGCATATTCAATAATCAAATTCAAAAATAAATCCGAATGCTCTTTGACACACATGCTTGATCCGACGTTGGTCAAATTAAACACGCATGTTGTTTGTTTCATCTCAAATCATGTTGACTGAAAAATCTTCTTCATAGAGAGTACATGAAAGACATTCGTCAACCAAGACTCTCAATGATCTATCTCTTTTCTTTTCTTGGATCAATATCCAAGAATTCTTTCTCTTTTGAAGCCATTCTTTAGAGAGAACATATTCCCTCACGTTATGACCTTTCTTGGTCATCTTTCGGGTCACAAGTACCCAGCCATTCGCTTTCACGAATGAAGGCATGGAAAACTTTTAGTCTGAGAAAACTTAGCCAATAATCAACAATAATGAGCATAAAAATAACCCTACGTTGGTCTGGTTAAAAAAATATGCACATTAAACTTTTGAAACTTTCTTTTATATTCTAAATCATCGTTGTGGAAGAATTAGAATAAAACATCACCTCTTTACATTAATTGCACATCACCGTTGGGCAGAAATGGAAAAAACGCATAACTCATAAATAATGTGATGATAAAATTTCTATTAAGTAACTTTGCTAAGAAAATAATCATCATTATCATATTGCAGCGGAAAACTAGCAATATACATTTCTCAATCTTTATCAAATTCTCTGAAAATTGGGCAGAGATTTGAACTTTTAACTATAAGACTCATTGAATTATAATATTGTCATCTTCAACGTTGGTCAGAAAATAACAATACTATAATTAAACTTAAATCAAATATCTTTCTACTGAAGCTATCTGAATCTGATTTCACCCACAAGTGAAAAAACTTCTATCAAAAACCGTTCTTCCAATTAAATTTCTTGTTGGTTCAAATTTAATTGGAGGATAAAACTTTTACTTTCTTTGTAAAAGAGCACTATTAATTATTTAGGCAGCGGAAAAACATGAATAAAAACTCATGAACTTTTAATTCTTTACAGAAACTTTTCTTTGACAAAAAAAAATTCATGGACTTTATTATTTTCTTTATAAAATTCATGAACATTTCCTTTTCTGAAAAATTTCATTCTCAGAAACATTTTATGTTTACTTTTCTATTTTCTAAACAAAAAAAATTCTTTGAATAATTGTGAATAGAAAGAAAACTGTACTGCAATTAGCCCAAAACTGGACAGGAAAAGCAAAAACAAAACAGAAAAAACAGCAGCCCAGCCGGCCGGCCTCGGCCCAGCGCGCGCACGGCTCGCCGCCCACGGCCTGCGGGCGAGCTCCACGGCTCGCTGGTGGAAGCTGGTGCTGGCGGTTGCGGCCTGGTGCAATGGCCCAGCTTCCACCAGCGCTTTCGGCCCAGTGGCCCAGGGCTGAACTAGGGTTTTAATCCCAGCCGTCCTTTCTCATCGGACGGTCTCCCGCTCGTTTAGGACGAACAAAACCGAGAGAGAGCTCCCGTCCGAGACCTAGCGCCTCCTTTCTGTTTCTCTCTCTCTCTCTTCTGTCGCCAGTGACGGCGAGACAGGGGAGCTGCGCCCCGGCCTACCGCCCCGGCCGCCGGCGACGGCGGCGAGAGCCACCACAGCCGCGCGCACCTCCTTTTCCCTTCCCCCTTTTCTTTCCACTCTCTCTCTCTCTCTCGCCGCCATCTCCTTGTTCTGTTTACTGTGAGAGAGAGAGACGCAGCAGAGATGCGACCTCCGCAGCTCCCTGGCTGCGCGATGGCGACCGGAGCGGCAGCGCCCCTCCCGGCCCTCTTGCCGGTGTGCGCGTGCTCCCGAAGGAGCGCGCGCCGCCGTCAAGCGGCCCGGTTGCGGTGCCCTGTCCCCCTTTGGGGTCTCTGTTCTTCTTCCCGGTGCCTCGCTAGGCGATGCGCGCCGGGATCGAGAGGAACGGCGCGGCACAGCGGCGGCGCACAACTCTGAGGAGTGATTCAAGATTTTTCTTTTTGTGTGGTTCGGATTCGATCCGATCTGGTGAGGGGAGGGGTTTTCTTTTCTGTTCTCTACCCGAAAACAAGCCTAGTTGACATCTGATACCATTGATAGATTCTGTGGGATCGTCTAGGCTAGATCATTAAGGGTAGATGGGAGGAGTAGTAGGAGATACCTTCACTTTGATTCGAGGAGGTCCTGATACCGGCCATGGTGACGGTGGCAGGTGGTAGCAGAGAGTGCGTGAGTGGCGGCGGTGGAGCTTCCCATCGCTTCAGTGCCTCCCTCTGGATCGGATAGGGTTAGGAGTGGGGAACAGTGGCGGTGACAAACCTCGTACCCCGTGCCCCTGGTCCCCACCTCCTCTTTATAGTACTGCGTGACAGGGGCCCACCAGCCTTGCTTGGGCTGGACGCCCCCGATCAGGGCATGGGTCAAGGGCCCAATGAGCCGTTGGGCCCATTGGTGGAGAGATCAACCTAACACCTGGTGCTGTCTTGCAGCAACGTCCAGGTCCTCCTCCTCGCGGAGGACAACAGCACCGTCAACGCCTGTGCCACTTACTGCCCACCGGCCCCAGGAAAGGGCCAGCCTTTTCAGTTCCCCTTGAGCAAGGATTGCTCCGGCATTGGCTGCTGCAGTGCTGCCATCCCCAAAGGCTACACCTCTTACAGCATCCAGGTCCAGCCCCCTGGCAATGTTTCTGAATTCGATGCAGACTCTTCAGTCTACATAGCCGAGGAAGGCTCCTATAATGTCACGCGCCTGATATTCGAAACTGTAAACACTCTTCCAGTCTTGCTGGACTGGGTGATCAGCAACTCAACATGTGGCAAGGAGCTTCTTGGCACGCCTACATCTGGGTGCCGTAGCAGCAGCAGCTCCTGTCAGAACTATACGAGCTTTGCTTACAAAGGGTACCGCTGTCGCTGCTCTGCTGGCTATCAAGGCAACCCTTATGTTGTGGATGGATGCCAAGGTATACAAGTTGAATTCACCTGGTTTTATTACACAGTTCTTATGCAAATTAGGTTGATCTGAGGACAGCTTAGTGCCTATAATTAGGTATAATTTCATGGGCCACATATGTGGCTAGTTTATCAGTTTTGTTTATGGTGCTTCTTTGTTGTTTGATTAGACATTGATGAGTGTGCGCACTGGGAACTCCACTCATGCTACGGAACCTGCATAAATATGCCTGGAGCGTTTCGCTGCCAATGCCCTGATGAGACCTGCGGGAATCCCTTCATGAAAGGGGGGTGCATCAAGAACAAGAAATCCTCTCAAGGTAACAAAACTACACATCAGTAATTACTTAAAATATGTATTCATCTGATCACAACTCAATATGTGAGTTAAATTATGTAGTAATCCTTCAATTATTTGATGACACTCAGTAATCTGAAATCTGTACCATTTTTACTTGCCTGCATCAACTTATTGATGAGATCTGAAAGCTGATATTATACATGAGAATGCTTACATAACCCATTATGTTCCTTGCTGAATATCTTCTGCTCTTATATTTTTGTTACTTGCATGCATAAAAAGTACCCTCTTGTTCCAAAAAATCTGATTCTGATCATCTTCATAAGTTCAGATTTATGGTCTCCAGTGATCACTTTGACATTACAGCCTTGTACTGCAGGGAGGGAAGTTTAATGATAACTTATCACTGCATTTTCAGTCTAGCACTTTAGGCAGATATTTTAGTAGAGTTTGATAAGTTGCTTTTCTATAAATAAAACTAGCCTGGTTAGCAAAGGCATGTGTGCATTCTTGAATATAATATAGCATCATAGTGACAAGAGCAAGGTTAGCTAAAAATTGATAAAGCTCTATGGTCCCAAACATATAAAGATAGCTAAAGTAGGTAATTTGCTTAGAACAATGTTACTCAGCTTAATTTACTAAATCTAATTGCATACTGCAAACCTTTAGTTGGTGGTAGAAATTAATCTTTGGTTCTAAATCTTGTGACGCAGGATTTCATAAAAAAACATAAATTTAGTGCACACTGTTTCCTTTTAGTAAGATATGGGGTACGGATGCAATATCTGATTCCATTTCTCCAAATAATGCAGGTTTAAGCATAGGCCTAGTAGCCAGTGGTGGGTCAATTCTTGTGCTTCTGGCTTTTGGTGCTCCCTTTGTGACACGTAAGATCAAGCAACAGAAGGCCAAAAAAAGAAAAGACAAGTTTTTCAAGCAAAATCATGGGTTGCTATTTCAGCAGTTAGTATCACAAAGAGCTGATATGGGTGAACGAATGATCATCACCCTAGCAGAGCTAGAGAAGGCCACAAACAATTTTGACAAAACTCGTGAGGTTGGCGGTGGAGGACATGGCATTGTGTATAAAGGCATTCTGGATCTACAAGTTGTAGCCATCAAGAAATCAAAGATTATCGTACAGAGAGAAATCGATGACTTTATTAATGAGGTTGCAATTCTTTCCCAAATCAACCATAGGAATGTCGTAAAGCTTATTGGATGTTGTCTCGAGGCAGAAGTCCCATTGTTGGTTTATGAGTTCATTTCAAATGGAACTCTTGAGCATCATCTGCACGTAGAAGGATCGGTATCACTCTCATGGAACGACCGGTTGAGGATTGCACTTGAGATCTCTACAGCTCTGGCCTATCTACATTCAGCTGCTTCAATACCAGTGTATCACAGAGATATTAAGTCCGCCAACATACTTCTTGACGAAAGCTTAACAGCCAAGGTATCAGACTTTGGGGCTTCAAAGTTTATTCCTATTGATCAAACGGGGGTGACTACTGCGGTTCAAGGAACCATTGGCTACTTGGATCCCATGTACTATTACACTGGCCGTCTAACAGACAAGAGCGATGTCTTCAGCTTTGGCGTGCTTCTCGTAGAACTGCTTACCAGGAAGAGGCCACTCGCCTATGATTCTGTGGATGGCGATAGTCTTGTTCTGCATTTTGCCTCGCTGGTTACGGGAAGCGTGCTGGCTGACTTGCTGGATCCTCAGGTCATGGAAGAGGAAGACGGAGAGGTCCAGGAGGTAGCTGCGCTGGCAGCAAAGTGCGTGAGGTTGAACGGAGAAGACCGGCCGGCGATGAGAGAAGTCGAGATGACGCTCGAAAACCTGCGGATCAAGAGGAAGCAAGCTGCGCGTGATGCAAAATCTAGGAGGTATGATGATGATGGCCAATTCTCTATCGACGACACGGCAACTGAAGGGGACACCGAGGAGCCAAGTGGGGAGTACACCGTGGAAGAGCGAATCTTGTTGTCGGAGAGGTATCCTCGATGATGATCTGTTTTGGCCTGAAGAACAACTCTACTGCATGGTTCCTTGTAATACATGTCAAGTCAAAGGACGTCTTCGGATGATTTTGCTGAGGAGGAAACCTAGTTCTTGTTCAATTGTAAATCTTTCTGGAAACAATTTGGTAGCGACATTTCCTTGATTCGGATGATTTTGTACATTTCATGTGAACGTTAAGGATGGTTCGGCTGACAGGGCGATTCGGCTCCAGAGCTCATTTGCTCCCTTGCATTAACAGTAAATTCAAAGAAATACCAGAAAAATTCAAAAAAAACTGTTTTTTTTTTCATGGAGGATGTTCAAATGCCAATTTGGTGGTGTTTGGACATCTGCAAAACAAAAACAAAATTGGGGTATGTGAGAAAGTTTATTGTTCATGCACTATTTGGACCGGGTTTTTTTTTGCCACGAGCTCCTCATATATCTGCACATGACGAAATTTTGCCTGGGCATCATGCATTTGAGTGTCTTGGTTGACAAAAAAATTCAGATTTTTAGAATCATTCTAGTATTTATTTATTTTGATTTTACTGTGCACCCAGAGCAGATGAGCCTAGGGTAAAAAATAAATATTAGTGCTCTGGCGCCCAACAATGCTTGTTTTTCATGCCTGTTGATTGGATTTGGATGTGGACAGTTAGTGGGTCCCCTTAGTGCATCGACAGTCGGGTTCCCCAAACCCTCCTATACGACTGGACGGATGAATTCAACCCGGTCGGGCGCCTCAAACTAGTCCTATACGTTCAGGCTGTTCGGCACCCTCATATCCATCCTAAATCTAGGGCGGATATGGGAGGCCTGGACGCCTCCGCCACGTCAGCCCGGCCCACCATGGCCCCCACCAACCCACTCCGTCCCCAGTAAAATCCTCACCCGGAGTTAATGTGACGCCCCCGATTTGACCGTACACTAATCATGCACGCAAATGTGTACGATCAAGATCAGGGACTCACGGGAAGATATCACAACACAACTCTAAAACATAAATAAGTCATACAAGCATTATAATACAAGCCAGGGGCCTCGGGGGCTCGAATACAAGTGCTCGATCATAGACGAGTCAGCGGAAGCAACAATATCTGAGTACAGACATAAGTTAAACAAGTTTGCCTTAAGAAGGCTAGCACAAAAATGGCAACGATCGAAAAGGCAAGGCCTCCTGCCTGGGACCTCCTAACTACTCCTCGAAGCCGAACTCCATGTAGCATCATCCTCGGGATCTCTAGCTCCTAGACTCCAGCATCTGGTTGCGACAATCCGGTATAGAAAAGAGAAAAGAGGGAGAAAAGCAACCGTGAGTACTCATCCAAAGTACTCGCAAGCAAGGAGCTACACTACATATGCATGGGTATATGTGTAAAGGACCATATCAGTGGACTGAACTGCAGAATGCCAGAATAAGAGGGGGATAGCTAATCCTGTCGAAGACTACGCTTCTGGCAGCCTCCATCTTGCAGCATGTAGAAGAGAGTAGATTGGAGTCCTCCAAGTAGCATCGTATAGCATAATCCTACCCGGCGATCCCCTCCTCGTCGCCCTGTTAGAGAGCGATCACCGGGTTGTATCTGGCACTTGGAAGGGTGTATTTTATTTAGTATCCAGTTCTAGTTGTCATAAGGTCAAGGTACAACTCCGGGTCGTCCTTTTACCGAGGGACACGGCTATTCGAATAGATAAACTTCCCTGCAGGGGTGCACCACATAACCCAACACGCTCGGTCCCATTTGGCCGGACACACTTTTCTGGGTCATGCCCGGCCTCGTAAGATCAACACGTCGCAGCCCCACCTAGGCTCAACAGAGAGGTCAGCACGCCGGTCTAACCCTATGCGCGCAGGGGTCTGGGCCCATCGCCCTATGCACACCTGCACGTTGCGTACGCGGCCAGAAGCAGACCTAGCCCCCTTAATACAAGCGCGAGCTTACGGTCCAATGCGGCGCGCGCCACTCAGTCGCTGACGTCTAAAGAGCTTCGGCTGATACCACGACGTCGGGATACCCATAACTACTCCCACGTAGATGGTTAGTGCGTATAGACCAAATGGCCAGACTCAGATCAAATACCAAGATCTCGTTAAACGTGTTAAGTATCCGCGAACGCCGACCAGGGCCAGGCCCACCTCTCTCCTAGGTGGTCTCAACCTGCCCTGTCGCTCCGCCACAAAGTAACAGTCGGGGGCCATCAGGAACCCAGGCCCACCTCTACCGGGATGGAGCCACCTGTCCTTTCAGCCCCCTCACCAGCATCACTTGCGGGTACTCAACGAGCCGACCCGACTTTAGTCACCACATGTGTCATGTATATAAAGTATATAGTATATACCCGTGATCACCTCCCGAAGTGATCACGGCCCAGTAGTATAGCATGGCAGACGGACAAGAGTGTAGGGCCACTGATGGAACACTAGCATCCTATACTAAGCAGTAGGATTGCAGGTAAAGGTATCAACAGTAGAAGCAAGGGCAGGCTATGCATCGGTATAGGATTAACGGAAAGCAGTAACATGCTACACTACTCTAATGCAAGCAGTATAGAGAAGAATAGGCGATATCTGGTGATCAAGGGGGGGCTTGCCTGGTTGTTCAGACAAGAAGGAGGGGTCATCAGTGACGTAGTCGACCACAGGGGCATCAGCATCGTCACGGGGTCTACCGAAGAGAAGAGGGGGGAGAAACAGTAAATACATAGCAAGCAAGTGCATAACAGGACAACAGGCAGAGCTAGACGTGTTCTAACGCGGTATGAGGTGATACCGGTGAAGGGGGGAAACATCCGGGAAAATATCCCCGGTGTTTCACATTTTCGGACAGATGAACCGGAGGTGAAATGTTGCAGGTTCACTATGCTAGAGACGCGTGGCGGACGAACGGACTGCGTATTCGGATTCGTCTCGTCGTTCTGAGCAACTTTCATGTAGAAAGTATTTTAATCCGAGTTACGGATCAAAAGATATGATTTTCTAAAGATTTTATTAATTTCTGAAATTTAATTAATTATTTAAATTAATTCGAAAATGGATTTATGACATCAGCATGATGTCATGCTGACGTCAGCAGTCAACAGGGGTTGACTGGGTCAACTGACATGTGGGTCCAGTGGGACCCACCTGTCATTCTCTGTTTAGTTTAATTAGGGTCTAGTTAAATAATTACTGTTTAATTAATTTAAACAGGATTAATTAACTTAATTAATTTAGTTAATTAATTAATTAATTAATTAATTAAAATTATTTTTATTTTCTTTCTTTATTTATTTATTAATTTTTATTAATTAATTTATTATTTTTATTATTGTTATTATTATTATTATCATTATTATTTTATTTATTATTTATTATTTTTCTTTTTATTCGTTCTGTGCGCTGGGCCCGTTGTCAGTGGCCCAGGGGCGGTCCGGGCCCAGGGGTCAGTGGCACCTGGGGCCTAAGCGGGCGAACGGGTTACGGGCATGGGGGCGCTGGCGAAACGGGGCGGAGCCCCAGGGTGCGGGCGTAACCCGCCGAGGCGACGCAGCAGAGCCGGGCGCGGGCGCCAGCGGCCAGGGGCCCCACGAGCGCCGGCCGGAACAGGGCGATGGGGCGGAGGGGACCGGAGCCGTGGGCGCGCGTGCGCAGGCGGGCGGGGCGGACCAGCGAGGTGCTGTGGCCGCACGTGCAGGCGGCGACGGGCGCAGTGGGACGGCGGGGGCAGTGACGGGGGGGAGGCCACGGCCGAGTGAGCTCCAGGCGCGGGTGCGGGCTCGCGTGTGGTCGTGCGTCGCAACGACGGAGCGGGGCGCCGAGCGCGCGGTGAGGGCGGCACGCACGCACAGAGGAGGAGAGGGAGGAGGGAGGTGGCGGCTCACAGGGGAGCGGGAGGGGCATGGCAGTGGGCTCGGGGACGATCCGTGGGGAGGAGGACGGCGACGACGTGCAGCGGGGCGACGAGATCCGGCGGCGGGGTGGACGTAGGCGATGGCGTCCGGTGCGGTCGCCCCGGTCGGCGTGGCTCGAGGAGGCCGGCGGGGAAGAGAAGATGGGGCGGCGCCGGCGAGGTCCAGCGAGCGCCTGGCATCGCCGGGGCAGCGGGGTAGGTAGCGGTCCGGCGGGGGCTAGCGATGGCGTCGTCGTGGACGAGGGCGTCGAGCGGCACCGGGCGGCGAGGCACGGTCGTCGGGGCGCAGCAGGGTCGATCCCGATCTAGCTCGGGTCGAGGTGGGGCGGGCGCCATGCGGGGGGAGTCGGGGAGGCAGGCGCCGGCGAGGGGGTGGCCGGAGGCGCCGGGCGGCGGCAGCGTGGCGAAGGGGTCGGGGCCCTCTGCCCCGATCCAGGCGGGGAAAGGGGAGAGGGGCGTGCAGGGAGCGAGTGGGGGAGTGGGGATTGGGAGGGAGTGGGTTGACCGGCTAGGGTTTCGGGCACCCAGGGGGGTTAGTAGAGGGCGCGGTTGGGCCGGCCTGGCGGCCTGGTAGCCTGCTGGGCCGAGGCCCAATTGGGGGGGGGGCTCTCTCTTTCTTTTTCCTTTTTTTTGTTTGTTTCTTTTCCTTTTTTTCTTTACTGTTTTATTTTATTACTAGTAGATTTTAGTTTTATAAAAATATGAGACCAACACTTAATTTAGTGTTTTAAATTACCCCTCTGTCACAAGAAGTTTCACACTTTAATAAAATAGGTTTATATTTGTTTGCTAATTAAAAGCATTTAAGTAATTGTTTAGCCCCTTGTTTTAATTAATTTATTGCATCTACACATTTTATCAAAATGTGGTTTCTCCACCACAATCACCCATGATTTATTTTCTAAATTTTGAACAATTTAGTTTTCAGTTTTTAGTTTAGTTTTCATTATTTGAAAACTTTTATTGTTGGCCTATATTTTAAATTTTAACTTGAATTGTTTTTGAACTAACTCGAGTTTATCAACAGTAACCGAGGTGACGTGGCACCATTAGCAGAGGTTTACTGTAGCTTGATCATCCGGGCGTCACAGTTAACCCTAGCTCCACTTCACTCGCACTCCGCTCTCCGTTGCTTCCCCTCCACCCCGTTCGTTTCCCTCCCCCTCTACATAGTCATGTCAAGCAACGACAGTGGCGGAGGTGATAGATCCGACCACGTGGACGACTAGGACACCTTCGTCCACGAGGATGAGCTGGCTCTCTGCATCACGTTGCAGCGCTCGCGGGCCGACACGGTCGGTAGCTCACACTCTACTCCGCAAACTATCGCCCGTTGTCACAGTGCGGACGCCGGAGAGGCATGTCCCGCACCTCACATAGCTCCGCGCGGTTGGCCTACCGCCCTCCCCCCCCCTCCAGCGGTACTCCTCGCGGGCATCGGTGGGTGCTCGTTCCCGCACCGCCGACACCGCATACACGGATGTCGGAATCAGAGGCGCACGCCGCTCGCCGCAAGAGGCCGCGGGCTTGGGAGAGGGTGGCAGCATCGAAGGCGGCCATACAGCCCTCCTGCCGCCGAAACGAACTGCCGGTTTTGCCCGATGAGGAGAAGCTCTTCGCGGCTTTCTACCGCCGGTCACTGACAACTACAGAGACAAATGCCTGTCGGCTCCATCGGAAGAATGCCAAGGCCCTCCAGCTCGGTATCGAGCAATCGGAGGAGGAGGTGGCTGCTACTCCTGTCGTTAGGATTCCCCCAAGAGGAAGGGTGAATTAACAAGCAGCAAGTTTTCCCTTAGTTAAGAACCAAGGTTTACCAAACCAGTAGAATATTCTAAACTACACAGGTCAACAACACCGACACACAAAACATAAACAAAACTTGTCCCCAACACGGTAAGAAGGTTGTCAAGCCCTTGTCTTGCTATTACAAGGTAAAACTCAAGTGATAGAGATAGATAATGATAAAGTGGAACGGCAAATAAAAGGAACAACTTTTGTAGAAGAGTTAAGCAATGGAGAATAGATCCGGAGGCCATAGGTTCACTAGTGACATCTCTCAACAAGTAGCATGGTAAACAAATTACGGTTGGGAAATTAAGGAGATTGCAATATTTATGACTATAGGGTATGTGGATAACCGGACTATTCACTGAAACTAAGGAGTGTAGCAAGAAACAAATCGACGCCACAAAGGAAAACAGCACTGGAACTGAAGGTGACATCTTTAGACATAGGGTATGTGGATAACCGGACTATTCACTGAAACTTTGTTCAGGCACACCGGAACACATTATCATCAAAGCCAAGCCATACAATGAGTTGAACACAGTACAAGGTGACATCACGCTTCTGGGACCAGATTATCAGAAATGTTATTTCAGGCACAGATTATCATCAAAGCCAAGCCATACAATGAGTTAAACACAGTGCAAGGTACACATTATGTTTCTGGGACCAGATTATTAGACATGTTATTTCACTCAATCAGACAAACGGTGTGTGCTAACTACATGCCGTGGCGAAAACTGGCACTTGGTGGGGACACTACAAACTTCATTAGTTTTCAGGAGATCTCAGGACAGAGATCACGAATTAGGTATACGCATTGGGGTTTGTCTGACTTCTGATAAGTGGGACACCATCGTCTCGCCACACAATTCGATCCTCACACAAGGCAGCAACTGCCTCAACGTAAACTTGGTGCTCCTGTAACGTTGGGTTAATAAATCAGCAAGAAGAATATCTAAAGTCAATTGTGCCGCTAAGAAATCTCAAATGCACATAAGATGCTACCTCGTGAAGAACCCTTGCAGCCAATTGCTCTGGAGTATCATTGGCTAACACTGGCACAACTCTTTGGGCCAAGGTTTTCCCAGTGTCGAACTGCTCATCCACAAAGTGCACAGTTGGTCCTGAGTATCTGCATGGTTGGAAAACGTCATCAAATAAAACAGGGTGACTTTTTCCAAAAGAGAAACAGGTAATGCCATATGGAAAACAAGAAATCAGTAGTTCAGCAATCAATGCCGCCATCACACAAATCGACTATCAGTTACCACAAGACAATGAACAATAATGCTTGCATACAATTTTCTTTCAAATGGATGCCAAGTACTTCTGGGAGGAAAATGCAAGATGTTGGAAGGTGCTAGACAAAATGTAAAGTACCTGGCTCCAGATGCAATGACTGCTTTATGCACTTTTAAACCATAATAACCCTTGCCTCCAAATGCCGGGAGCAGTGAAGGATGTATATTCAGCATGGATCTGGGAAATGCCTTAACTAGCTCACCAGGTATGAGCTTCAAGTAACCAGCAAGTAGAACAAAGTCTACCTTCAGATCCCTGTTTCACAATAGGCATAACCATGAGCTAATACATTCTACATGTGTCATGAAATATAATCTTCACACTTGAAAGGGCAAGCTGAAGCACATGGGTGCATTTGGAGGTATAAAATATTTAACAGTGGATTTCGGTCAGAGCCGTCACACCACAGCAAAACTTGTGAACACAAGTTCATACAGCTAGAGCCTAGAAGACAGTAACATGTCGCATCTGTAAGTTTCTATGTAATTTATCAACTTATGTTCACTGGCAGCTTCAGAATATGATGGATATGTGAGGTACAGAAAGCCCGTCCACAGTCAGAAGTTAGAAATGTATGCATTTCACAAAGGACAAGAAGTTCTTTTGAGCCTTTAAAAAAAAGTTCTTTTGAGGCTATCTGACTAGGAGTGGAAGCATGAAGAGACCAAATGAATGATATGAGATGACAAATCACAGCCTGAGATGAGATCAACAGAACCAACCTCAGAACATTCAAAAGTTCATCTGTCGAGACCCCCTCCGGCGCCGATTTCGACTTGGGAAACACGACCACGGGCATGCCATTGCACCTTGCATACTCCGCGCCACCGCAGCCTGCAACATTCCGATTCCGTCACCTCAGAACCACCAATCGACCCCACAGTCCAAAAGAGCTGCAGGAAACATGGAATTCATCGTCACCTGGCTTATCAGTGACGAGCGCAACCACATCCCCGTTCACCTTCCCACCCAGGGCGGCCTCGTGGATCGACCGGAAGTTGGAGCCTCCACCGGACACGAACACCGCGAGTCTCTTCCTCCTCACCCCGGAGTCCCCAGCCCCGCTATCCATCACCGTCGATGCCGATGCCGATGCCGCCGTGCACACGCGAGCGTTCGGGCGGAGCAGCAAGCGCCCGCAAGTGACGGCGCAGCGCTGCTGACTCTTGGCCGCTAAGCTCAAGCGCGCGCCTTTCTTATGCTGGTTCAGGGCGGGGTTAAGCGCGCAGCGCAGCCCGGGGCCGGAGGAAGCGACGGCGGCCGCCCCCATCGGGGGGAGATTCCGCTGCCTCGGCAGAAACACAGCAAGAGAAGGTGAGTATCCGGAGGTATGAAGGTGGAGGCGAAGAACCCTAGCACCGGCGGCCGCCGTCGAGGGGCTCCTGCTGCGCGCGGCGCGGCGGCTGGTCGGGTGGACTCTCAAAGGCCGACGGATGAAGGGAAATGCTTTTGGGCCGGGCACACTGAGCCTAGCATAATTTTTACTGCCCTGGGCAGAGGATTCCAGCCCAGGATGTAAGATTCCCCAAACGTAACGTTTATGTGTTGCTACAAAAACCGTAATGTTTATGTGTCACGCTATCCTCAACAAAAAAAAAAAATGTGTCACGCTATCCACGCTCACAAAAAAAAATATGTGCTCCCGTTCCTCCGGCTCGGTCTTCAGCTTGACAAGGCAGAAGGAGGGAGGAGAAGGGACGCCGCCCTCCTTGATGACAAGGGCGCCGCTGCGGTTGCACCGCCCGAGCGGCGTATCCCGTGTCTCCGGCTTGAAGGGGAGGAGCTCCGGCGATCCGGAGGAACGGGAGCCCGACGAGGACGACGACGCCATCTCCATTCGCCTCGGCGTCCAGGAATTGCCGCGACGGCGAGAGAAGGAGGGGCCCGCCGGGTACTCCATCAGCGGCGAGTTGCCGGCCTCGATGTGCTCGAGGATGGCTTCGAGGGTGCGCCGGGGGACGCCCCACCATTGACGCCATCCCTCGGAGTTGTAGCGTCTGCGGGGTTCAGCGCCGTTCGTGGCGGCGTGTTGGTCGGAGTGGCCGCAGTCGAAGTATGCCGTCCACAGCGTGTGGCTGTCGAGGGCATACCTCGCGTGCTTTGGCAGCGACGACCTGATGCGCGCGATCTTGGCACCCGCATGTCGGGCGGCGTCGGGTAGTCCGCCTCGTAGAGGAGACGGGCCTTCGCCTCGTGTAGGTGGCGGCGGCCGAAGCCATTGGCCGCACTCCATCGTCGGGGAAACGTTCGGCCATCGTTGGCGAAGGAGAGGAGGGGGCTTCAGTGGCGAGAGAGAGAGAGGGGCGTCGACGGCAAGGGAGAGAGCGGTTATGGCAAGTGTGCAGCCAGCGGCGAGGGAGGGTGGTTTTTATAGCGGCGAGTGGGCAGCAGCAATGTGGACGCATGGCGGGGAGGGGGCGGGACGCGCAGCGGTGACGCGCCTTCACTGCGCCGCCCGTGAATCAATGGAAGGCTGACCGGCGACAGCCTTTGCATTGATTCCCGCGGGAAACCGAGGCGATGAGGACGACGAAGATTCTCGGTGACGCGTAGCCTCTGACTCGGCGGGTCCACCAGTTTTCGCGCCAAAATTGTTTCCCCCGGCGCCCCCCGCACCGGGTTCAGCCTGGGTCCGCCGGCGCCAAATTCGGCCCTAACTGGCGGAAAATGAGCTTCTAGGGGTGCGACTGGACCGATTTTTTCGAGCCCGTGATAAAAAAGGGCTTCAAGGGGCTGTTTGGTGGTGGTGGTGGGGGGGGGGGGAGATGCTGTAAGTTTTTTAAGAGATTTTAAAATGAACTACATACGGATGTATATAGCCATAGTTTAGAGTGTAGATTCACTCATTTTACGTATGTAGTCCATATTAAAATCTCTAAAAGGACTTGTATTTAGGAACGGAGGGAGTAGCATAAGCCCCAGACAAGATGTTTATGAGTCTCTCTGCAATCACATATTTGATATACAATTGAGAAGCTGACAGGCAACACCTAGTTTCATGTTCTCATTCTCATCGCACAAGACCGCACTAAACCATTTTTGCAGCACAAAGGGAATGAAATGTCATGATATACAGGTATATAGCTGGAAGGTTTATCAAGCCATGGATACTTCAAGGGAGGACTTCGCAAGCCACAGCAACCCAGGGTCGTTCCTCTTCAGTACCAGGTAGGTCTCCGCACGCCCGATCTCATCCGAGACGACATCCTCGCAGAAGCCAATCAACTCGAGGACCTCCATCGCAGCTGGTTTTGAGAGGAGAGGGGAAGAAGATAGTTACTCCTCGTGAACAGCAGAATTTTAAGACTTAAGTGGCAGTTCGCAGAGGTAAGAGATGTACCTTTGTAATTCGCCACGCTCCTTTGGAAATGAGGATTGGTCTACAAGTTTGGTGAAAAGGATGAGGATTAGCAATAATTTGTTTCAGTTGCATCAGAAGACAAAGGCATAACATACAGAAACCAAGCATACCTTACGCAGTCTTCTATACCGAATATCGTTTGGATTCTCTATCACATTCTTGATAATTTTGAAGAGTGTTTGAAGTGCAGAGGCTGCCTCTGAAGGTGTTGCTTGCGACCGGAGCATTTCAATAGCCTTCTGGAGGCGCGAGCAGAGGGCTGCCACTGGCTCTTCTATTCTTTGCAGCTCATCGCTCTTTAAGTCAGCAGCATTATCGTCAGGGTCAGGTTCAGACTCCAAAACTGAGTGGTTTCTGCTCTGCCCAATCTCCGCTTGGATCTTATTTCCAGATTGCAGAACAGCTCCACAGCTACTAGCATCTGGATCAGGTTCTCCCATGTGCTTCCCATCAATGATCACCTCCTGGTTTTGAATAGAGCTAGAGGAGTCATCAGGATCAGGTTCAGATTTCAGAACTGTGGAGTCAGTTCTCGGCTCCATCTCCACTTCCATCTTGTTTCCAGATTCCAGGACAAATTCACTAGTACCATCATCAGGAACAGGTTCATTATCATGCTCACCATCGATCTCCTTGTTAAGCATGTCAACATCTGCGGAATCATCAGGATCAGGTTCTAGGCAACCAACAGAGCTTTTCTTCGCAACATCATCAGGAACAGGCTCAGAATAACCTATGGTATTCTGCTCTGTAGATGCTACAAAACCTGCTGATCCAGATGTCACAATCGTTACATCAATAGGCATGGCATCGTTGTCATCTGGGTCTGGTTCCGCCTTCACATTTTCCTGAATAAAATCCTGGCCAGCATCATCCGGATCAGGTTCAGCTTGTGTACCTTGCACATTATGTCTCTCCACAGATTTAGTAACACTACTGTGGGAACTCCCCAAATCTGTTGATGATGCACTCAAGAGACGCTGATAAGCAGCTACCCCTGGCAACACACGGGCACTTGCCAGTGAACTTGATCCTCCCCCAAGCTTGTAACCGACAGCATGAGCTTCTGGTTCTAAATCAAACTCATCTTCATAGGAATCAAATATTTTGCGGCCACTCAGCACATGTCCACTTGATTTTGTCCAGTCCAAGGACGCAGCTTCCTCATTCAACTGAATAGAAAAATAACTGTAAGTTGAGGATCAAGTGAAGTCAAAGTAAACAGCTGGCAAACAAAGGTAACAGGGGCAGCTAAAATAAAGAACCTGCTTATTAAGAGCGAAAAAGTGGGCATCATGCTCAGAGTGCACCATATGCGCCTGAAATCAATGAATAGACAAGTAAAAGCCCATAACCGTAGCAAAACGGTGATCCGCATAAGAAATACAAATTCTATGGAAATATAAAACCAAAAAACTTACAAGTTCATGGAGCAGAGTTTTCTTTATACTTTCGTATTTCCGAAATCCTTTCAAATCATCAGTTCGTAGGCGAAGGGATATCTCCTCTCCCATGTTCTATATGAATAGCACACAATATACTCTCAGAAAAAAAAATTGCTGTGTGATGAATACTAATTGTACTGTATGAGAATAACTTATATTCACCTTATTGAAGCCTAGAATGCATTTCGGACTAACACCAACATATCCCACTGGTGCCATTTCAGTCATGATTCCCACTCGCCATCTATGCTGAAAAAACCCAAAAAAGTAACTGTGTAAATATGAAACTACACAAAGAAACAGACTTGCCACTTGAAGATTGTTACCTTGTTCATGATCGCAATTATGCCAGGGTCACATGCAAGTATGTGCATTCTTTTCAGAGCTTCCGAAGGTGGTGGATTCAACTAGCACCCAAAAAAGCAAATAAGCGCACAATTTAAATTTAAGATGCCATGATTGGCCTATCCATGATTATACAAATCAGACAGAAAGTTGCTACTACTAGCATCCTTTTATTTAACAAAGGGTACAGAGAAAGTAGGGTTTTTTAGGTAACACCTGACATGATCAAGGAGTATAACATGGATTTCATCATTCTAGAAAGTTAGTGGTATGAGATGGAAATGATTTCAAAATTATGTTAATTTATTCTGGACTAAATAAACAAATTAGCAGAAAAACTGATTTTGGGTCTTCTATGCTCTCCTGTATAGATATTTGTTTAAATTACACAATCTAGTTTTTCCATACTTTGCAAATCAATATCTATGACATACACACTGCTGACTGCTCAAATGATCCAATGGAAAGAGCATAGAATTATTCAAGCAAGAAGACCAAAAATGTAAAGGTACAAAGTAGCATGAGCAGAAGAAAGATTTATGATAGGTTGACATATACGGGGTCCAAGAAGAGCAAATGGTGTCATGATTGTTATCCAATGGATCTGTCTCATATGAACCGGAAACATATATAGGGTCAGAAAATTAACTAACCTCAACCCCGGGTAAGTGAAGTGTCCGAAAATCACAGAAGATGTATTGCCCCTGTGGAAGTTTTAGTGAAACTCGGGGCCTGCCTGAAGATCGTTGCCTCAGCCGTTGTTCTTCCTCTTCAAATCCAATTATCCGCAGATCTGATCTTTTGCCATTGTCTGATACTTCCTCAATTTCATCTTCAAAGACACCCATCATTCTAATAGGCTTACCCTGATGCACGAAAAGAGAGAGAGAGAAAGGTGCACAGAAATGATGTTATTCACCATTGCATTAGCAATTACCCAACAGCATGTTGAATATACGTGCAGTGCACGCGCATCTTACCTCACTGACAGCAGCTTCTTTCAGTGTTAAGCTTGAATGAGGGTCTGAAAATGGACTGATCAGCTTGGAACCTTTATTTGCAGATTGCGGAACTATGAGCTTCAACGTCTCCGGTTTAACATTAGTTAAAACCTGGAGCAGTTGCCCAAATTCCTTCACCGTACAGCTTGGGTCTGCATCAACGTCAAGTTGCCTGCCTCTCCAAGTGACCGATATTCGAGCTATTCTCTGTTCATCCATTTTGTTCCTGACAAAAACCACCTTATGCTGTCAGTTTATGTGTTTGATAAATTATATGATAATCATGCTATTATCTACAATCAGATTGTCATCTCAACAATGTTATCAGTGGGAAGGGAAGATAGAAAATTAGCCATGAAAATAAGCTCAAGGCATCATGTTAACACCATGGGGTCAATACTAAACACAATTACACTACTCCTAATTCCCGAGATTCCTTCAGAAGCAGAGGAAAATATTGGAGGCTCCATTTATTGTCCGCGCAACCAAAAGGGGGCAGAATTCCCACTGCTATTGCTACCCCAATACTTCCATGTAATCTTTACCAAGGCTGTAGAAAACTAGACATACAAATTAGTACTACCACAACTGAATACTTATTGGAATCCTATAAGACTGCCCCCAATTCGACCAAGATTCCCAACCTAATCGCAACCACCCGGCTAAAATCGCAGCAGGCAGCCGCCGATCCGACCAAGGCGACCGGCGAAAGAGGAAATCGAAGCCTGCGGGTAGAGGCGGTTGAGCGACCGTACGCACCTAGGCAGAGGCTTCCCGCCGAGCCGAGCACCACGGAGCAATCGGCCGATGGAGGGGGCGACGGAAGGGTGCTTCCGGAATCTGCACGCGGTGAAGTGATGGGCCGCCTCCCAGCCCTTAGGTGTGTGGGTTATTTGGAGGCGAGAGGAACGTTCGAGAGCGCAAAGACGACGAGGACGACGACGTCGGCGGTCACAAGGACCCCGGGTTCGGTGCCGTCACGGCTTCCGTCGCTCGCGTCATCGCTGACGGGGCTGAGGTTAAGAACAAGTTTACGCCTCCGTCTGCACAGAAACACGCCTTCTGAACTTTTTTTTTTCATGGTAATACGTGTCTAATTCATATCATAAAGAACAAAGTACGAGTCACGTAAGAACCGATATGACAAAACTGAAAAGATAGCAGAACATCTCTGAGCTTGACACCAACGCAAGTCACCTGCCTCCGGCACCACCACAGCAGCCACCGAAGAAAAGAATAACGGATTACCTCCTCATCCGAGCTCGATGCGGCTCCATCGCTGATATGCAGCTTTGCGGACCTCCAAGGTGGCTCACCAAAAGTGAAGCCATTGCCGTTGAACGAATCAGACCGGGGCAACACCCTGGACACACCATGGAACTCCAGATCTGAACTTGGTTGTGTAACTTGTTGCATTTCTTTTGTATCTAAATACTGTAATAACTCATCTCCAATGCCGACCTGTAAACCTCCCGCAACTGTCCGAATCGGAATGTCCGGACCGCGAAAGTCATCCAACGCAGGCCTGTATTGTGGAGCGGTCCGGTCCGGGCACAAGTGCAAGGGGGCAAAATCGAGGCGAGGAACCAACATGCCCTAAACCGTCAGGTCGATAGTCAAATGCATCTCAACCGTCCACGCAGAAAGGAACGAGTATGGGAGACGCCGAGAAAATTCCAGAGTTAAACTAACGAGAAAAAAGAACTTTTGATAAGAAAACAAGAGATAAATTAACCGGAGGTCACGGGACTCGTCCCTAAATTTCACTTCAGTCACCGAACTTGGGAATACTCGAATATAGTCACGAAAGTTACATAAAGTGAACATCGACGATCACTGCGTATGCTTTGGCTCCGTATTCCGCCTATGCGGCATATTGTTTGGCCGATTGACCATCCATGTATGTACCATCCACGAAGTAAAATTCATCGACATCCATTGGACTTGTCCTCCAAATTCACTTTGGTCACCGTATTTAAGAATAAATCGATGGCGTATGGGTCACTTGCATGCATTTTTTTTGCAAAACTGTCATGTAGTACATGATGTCGTTAACCCCTCCCTCCCCAAAATCCCTAGCCCATGTCCCCATCGTTTGTCGACCACCTCCCAAATAACCTCCCGGTCCCCATCCTTCACCGTAGTCTCCCGAGGAAGGTGTTGGGGAACATAGTATTTCAAAGATTTTGCCTACGATCACGCAAGATCTATCTAGGAGAAGCATAGCAACGAGCGGGGAGAGTGTGTCCACGTACCCTCGTAGACCGAAAGCGGAAACGTTTAGTAACGCGGTTGATGTAGTCGAACGTCTTCGTGATCCAACCGATCAAGTACCGAATGCACGACACCTCCGCGATCTGCACACGTTCAGCTCGGTGACGTCCCTCGAACTCTTGACCCTACTGAGTGTGACGCCCGGATATTTAAGCGACAGTAATTCCCTGTTAGTCATGCCGTGTCACCTTAGTTACTGTTGCTAATCTCGCGTTAGTTCAAAACCAATTCAAATTCAAAATCAAGTCAAACATTTAAAGTTTTCAAAAGTCAAAACTAAAATGTTGTAAATGTGTTAAATAAATCATGGGTAATAACGGTGGAGAAACGTAAATTTAATAAAATGTTTAAGTGTTCAAAATAATTAAAATAGAGGTTTAAATATTAAAATAAATGCCTTTTGAATTTTATAAAATATTAAAATATTTTAATTTGGGTTGAGAATTAATGTGGCAATAGTATATTTAAAAGTATTAATTTAAGTGCTAGTGATTTTTTTTATAAAACTAAAAGAAAACTAAAAGTAAAACAGTAAAAGAAAAATAAATAAAAAGAAAAGAAACAAAACAGAAAAATAACTAACAAAAAAAAAGAACCCTCGGGCTCCGGCCCAGCAGGCCTGCAGCCCAACCGGGCCACCAGGCCGGCCACTCCCCATATCCCCCCTCTCACCCGAAACCCTAACCCCCCCACGCACACCACTCCC